>NC_134579.1:147284613-147398075 GCF_037038515.1 Microtus pennsylvanicus | reverse complement strand
ACAAGTCGAGGGAATTCTGGAAATGGAAAATCCTTGGCAAATGAACAGGAACTACAGAGGCAAGTATAACTTACAGAATACAAGAGATGGAAGAGATAATCTCAAGTGTTGAAGATACTATACTGGAACTGAATAAGCATGTGATAAAACCAGACTCTCCGAATGTGACTGACAATGGGGGCTGACTGAGAAGCCAATGATAATGGCACTGGGATTTGATTCTATTGTATGTACTGGCTTTTTGGGAGCCTAGTCTGTTTGGATGCTCACCTTCCTAGACCTGGATGGAGGGAGGAGGGCCTTGGACTTCCCACAGGGCAGGGTTCCCTGACTTCTCTTAGGACTGGAGAGGGAGGGGGAGAAGGGAGAGTGGGGGGAAATGGGAGGAGGAGAGAAGGTGGAAATTTTTAATAAATAAATAAAAGAGAAAATAGATTCATCAGTCAAAGAAAATGACAAATCCCACAAATTCTTAACACAAAGCATCTAGGAAATCTGGGATACCATGAAAAGACCAAAACTAAGAATAATAGGGATAGGAGAAAAAGAAGAAATCCAGCTCAAAGACACAGGAAATATATTCAATAAAATCATAGAAGAAAAGTTTCCAAACCTAGATAAAGATATACCTATGAAGGCACAAGAAGGTAACAGAACACCAAATATATTGGACCAAAAAAAACCCTCACCATATAATACTCAAAGCACAAAACATACAGAGTAAAGTAAGAATGTTGAGAGTTGTAAAGGTAAAAGCTCAAGTAACATATAAAGGCAAACCTATCAAAACTACACCTGACTTCTCAATGAAAACCATGAAAGCCATAAAGTCCTGGACAGATGTGCAGCAGACACTAAGAGATCAGTGATACAAGCCCAGACTACTATATCCAGCAAGGTTGTTTATCAACATTGATGGAGAAAAAAGATATTCCATGCCAAAACCAGATTTAAACAATACTTATCCACAAATCCAGCCCTACAGAAAGTACTAGAAGGAAAACTTCAACCCAAAAAAGATAAGTGCACCCACAAAAACAAAGGCAACAAGAAAACCTCACACTAGCAAGCCCCCCAAAATGGAAACACTACCACAAAATACAAACACTACAACCACAAACAACAATCACTAATCAATAATATCTCTTAATATCAGTGGACTTGATTCACCTATACAAAGACTGACTAAGAGAATGGTTATGAAAGCAGGATCCATCCTTCCGCTGTATACAAAAAAAAAACACATCTGAACTTCAAAGACATTACCTCAGAGTAAAGGGTTGGGATAAGATTTTCCAATCAAATGGACCTAAGAAACAAGCGGGTATAGCTATCCTAATATCTAACAAAATAGACTTCAGCCTAAACCCAATCAGAAGAGATAGAGGACACTTAATACTCAGAACAGGAACAATACATCAAGAAATCTCAATACTGAACATTTATACCCCAAATACAAGGGCACCCTCATATGTAAAAGAAACATTACTAAAGCATAAATCACATATCAAACCACACACACTCATAGGAGGAGACTTCAACATCCCTATTCTCCTCAATGAAAAGGTAAACCAGACAGAAACTTCATAGAAAAATAAGAGAAATAACATGTTATGACTCAACATTTCACCCAAACACAAAAGAATATACCTTCTTCTCAGCACCTCATGGGACCTTCTCTAAAATTGACCTCACATTCAGTAACAAACCAATCCACAACACATACAAAAAAAATTAGAAAAAAAAAATCCTGCATCTTATTGGATCATAGGGTTAAAGGTCAGAATTTAACAACACTAATTGCAGAAAGCCTACAAACTCATGGGACTTGAAGAGTTCTCAATTGATCCACACCTGGGTAAGAAAGATAAAGAAAGAAATAAAAGACTTCCTAGAATTTGGTAAAAAGAAGGCAACAACATACCCAAACCTACAGGACACTATGAAAGCAGTGCTTAGAGGAAAGTCCATAGGACTAAGTGCTTACATAAAGAAATCAGAAAAATCTCAAACAGTGACTTAACAGAACACCTGCAAGTTCTAGAACAAAAGGACGCAGACTCACCCAAGGGAAGTAGAAAACAGAAAATAATCAAATTGAGGGGTGAAATCAAGCAAATGGAAACAAAGAAGACTATACAAAGAATCAATGAAACAAAGAGCTGATTCTTTGAGAAAATCAACAAGCTAGACAAATTCTTATCCAAACTAATCACAAGGCAGAGAGTGGACATCCAAATTAACAAAATCAGAAAGGAAAAGGGAGACAAAACAACAGACACTGGGGAAATCCAGAGAAGCATTAGGTCATACTAATGCCTATACTCTACAAAATAGGAAAATGTAAAAGAAATGGACAATTTTCTTGATAAGTACCACATACCAAAATTAAATCAAAACCAGGTGAACGATTCAAATAGACCTATAACCTGAAAGGAAATAAAAGCAGTCATCAAAAGGCTCCCAAACAGAAAGTTCAGGACTGGATGGTTTCAGTACAGAATTCTACCAGAACTTCAAGAAAGAGATAATACCTATACTTCTCAAAGGGTTCCACATAATACAAACAGAAGGAACATTGATAAACTCTTTATAAGAAGCTACAATTACCCTGATACCAAAACCAAAGACTCAATCAAGGAAGAGAATTAAAGACCAGTTTCCCTCATCAACATTGATGAAAAAATACTCAATAAAATTCTAGCAAACTGAATCCAAGAACACATCAAAAAAAAATCATCCATCATGATCAAGTTGGCTTTATCCCAGAAATGCAGGGCTGGTTCAACATACAAAAACCTATCAATGTAATCCACCATATAAACAAACATGCCCATCTCATGAGATGCTGAAAAAGCATTCGACAAAATGCAACACCCCTTCATGATAAAGGTCTTGAAAAGTTCAGGAATACAAGGAACATATATAAACATAATAAGAACAATAAACAGCAAACAGACAGTCAATATCAAATTAAATGGAAAGAAAGTCAAAAAGAATCCCCTAAAATCGGGAACAAGACAAGGCTGTCCACTATCTCCTTATCTATTTAACACAGATCTTGAACTTCTGTCTAGAACAATAAGACATCAAAGGGAGATCAAGTGGGATACAAATTGGAAAAAAAGAAGTCAAACTGTCACTATTTGCAGACAATAAGATAGTATGCATAAGTGACCACAAAAACTCTACCAGGGAACTTATACAGCTGATAAATATCTTCAGTAATGTTGCAGGATACAAGTTCAATTCAAAAAAATCAGTAGCTCTCCTATATACAAATAATGAAGAAGCTGAGAAAGAAATCAGAGAAACATCACCCTTCACCATAGCCACAAGTGACATAATATACTTGGGGTAACACTAACCAAAGAAGTGAAAGACCTGTTTGACAAAAACTTTAAGTCTTTGAAGAAACAAAATGAAAAAGATACCTGAAAATGAAAAGACTTCCCATGGTCTTGGATAGGTAGGATCAACATAATAAAAAATGGCAATCCTGCCAAAAGCAATCTATAGGTTCAATGCAATCTCCATCAAAATTCCAACACAATTCTTCACAAACCTCGAAAGAAAATTACTCAACTTCATATGGAAAAAAAAAAGGATAGCCAAAACAATCCTGTACAATAAAGGAACTTCCAGACACAATCGCCATCCCTGATATCAAGCTCTATTATAGAGCTACAGTAATGAAAACAACTTGGCATTGGCATAAAAGCAGACAGGTTACCAATGGAATCAAATAAAAGATCCAGATATTAATCCACATACCTATAAAGACCTGATTTTTCACAAAGAAGCTAAAATTATATAATGGAAAAAGAAAGAATCTTCAACAAATGGTGCTGGCATAACTGAATGTCAACATGTAGAAAAATGCAAATAGAGCAGTATCTATCCCCAAGCACAAAACTCAAGTCCAAATGGATTAAAGATCTCAATAAAAATCTGACCACCCTGAAATAGATAGAAGATAAAGTGGGAAGTAGACATCAATGCATGGGCACAGGAGACCACTTCCTAAACATAATCCAAGTAACACAGGCACTGAGAGCAATTATAAATAAACGGGACCTCTTGAAACTGAGAAGCTTCTGTAAAACAAAGGACACAGTCAATGACATAAAAAGGCCATCTACTGAATGGGAAAAGATCTTCATTAACCCCACATCAGACAAAGAATTGATCTCCAAAATATATTTTAAAAAACCTCAAAAAAATTTGCATACAAATGGATAGAAATAGAAAACACTATCCTGAGTGAGGTAAGCCAGACCCAAAAAGAGGAACATGGGATGTACTCACTCATATTTGATTTCTAGCCATAAATAAAGGACATTGAGCCTAAAATTAGTAATCCTAGAGAAGCTAAATAAGGAGAACCCAAAGAAATACATATAGGCATCCTCCTGAATATTAACCTTCATCAGGCAATGAAAGGAGACAGAGACTGAGACCCACATTGGAGCACCAGACTGAAATCTCAAGGTCCAAATCAGGAGCAGAAGGAGAGAGAGCACGAACAAGGAACTCGGGACCACGAGGGGTGCACCCACCCACTGAGACAGTGGGGTTGATCTATTGGAAGCTCACCAAGGCCAGCTGGACTGTGACTGAAAAAGCATAGGATAAAACCGGACTAGCTGAACATAGCGGACAATGAGGACTACTGAGAACTCAAGAACGATGGCAATGGGTTACTGATCCTACTGCATGTACTGGCTTTATGGGAGCCTAGGCAGTTTGGATGCTCACCTTACTAGACCTGGATGGAGGTGGGTGGTCCTTGGACTTCCCACAGGTCAGGGAACCTTGATTGCTCTTCAAGCTGTTGAGGGAGGGGGACTTGATCGGAGGAGGGGGAGGAAAATGGGAGGCGGTGGCGGGGAGGAGGCAGAAATCTTTAATAAATAAATAAATTTTAAAAAAATAATAAAAAAACTCAAAAAATTAGACATCAAAATTCCAAATAATACAGTTAAAAATGGGATACAGAACTAAACAGACTATTCCCAACAGAATAATCTCAAATGGCCAAAAGACATTTTCAACATCCTTAGCCATCAGGAATGCAAATCAAAACGACTCTGAGATAACATCTTACACCAGTCAGAATGACTAAGATCCAAAGCACCAATGATAGCTTATGCTGGAGAAGAAGAGGAGTAAGGGGAACACTCATCCAGTGCTGGTGGGAATGCAAACTTGCACAACCACTCTGGAAATCTCAGAAAATTGGGAATCAACCTACCTCAGGACCCAGCAATACCACTCTTGGGCATATACCGAAAGGATGTAAAATCACACTACAAGGACATTTGTTCAACTATGTTCATAGCAGCATTATTTGTAATAGCCAGAACCTAGACACTACAGAGATTCCCCTCAACTGAAGAATGGGTAAAGAAAATGTGGTACACTTATACAATGGAGTAGTACTCAACAGAAAAAAAAACAATAACCTCTTGAAATTTGCATTCAAATCTATGGAACTAGAAAAAAATCATCCTGAGTGAGGTAACCCAGACCCAGAAAGATGAACATGGTATGTACTCACTCATAGATGTATACTAGCTGTAAAGCAAAGGAAAATGAGCATATAGTCTATGACCCTAGAGAAGCTAAATAACAAGGTGAACTCTAAGTGAAACATTTATAGATCCCCCCTGAATAGGGGAAATATTCAAGATCTCCTGACAAAATTGGCAGCATGGGGGAGGGGAAAGGGAAGTCAGAAGGGGAGGAGGAAATAAGAAGAAGAAGGGATAGAAGAACTTGAGGGAACAGGATAGTCAAGATGGAAGAAGGACAGAGACGAGAGCAAGGAAAGAGATATTTTGATTGAGGGAGCCATTATGGGGCTAGCAAGAAACCTGGCACTTGAGATATTCCCAGGAATCCACAGGATGACCCCAGCTAAGACCCTAAGCAACAGTGGAGAGGGTACCCAAACTGGCCTTTCCGTGTAGATAGACTGATGGCTATCTTTTTTAGTTTGCTTTGTTTTGTCTTGACTTTTTTGATGACTATCTTAAATGTCACCATAGAAACTTCATCCAGCAACTGATGAAAACAGGGGCAGAGTCCCACAGTGAAGAGTGGAAGGAATGAGAATATGAGCAAAGAGGCCAAGACGATGGTGGGTACACCCACAAAAATAGCTTACCCAAACAACTAAAAGGGAGCTCACCAACCCTGGCCTTGCAGGGAAGGAACCAGCGTAGGACCAAACTAGACCCTCTAAATGTGGGTGACATTTGTATGGCAGGGGCAAAATTCGGGGCAACTAGTAGTTGAACCAGGATTTGTCCCTGATGCTTGTACTAGCTATTTAGAACCCATTCTCTTTGGATGGATACCTTGATAAGCCTGGATATATTGGAGAGGGCCTTGGTCCTTTCTCAGAGCAATGTGCCTTACCCTTGCTACAGAGTGGCTGATGGTGGTGGAGAAGGTAGAGGGAATGGGAGGAGGGGAGGCAGTGGGAACTGGGATTAGTATGTAAAATGAAAAGAGAGTTTGTTTTCTCTTTTGAAAAACATTTAAAAACAAAAAAATATGTATAAGACTCTGAAAACAAATTAGGAGAGAACAAACTCCATACACTAGTCCTCTGACTCAACATGAAAGATATGACATACACATGTGCATGCACACACACACATACACATACACGCACACACATACACAGCGTCTTAAATATAAAATAGAAATATTCAAGTAAGGAGACAAATTCCAAACTGTTATTTCAATAGATAAATATAATTCTCCAACACAACCATAATCCCCATATGAAGTAAAAAATAGAGACAAAGATATGGCTCAGCATTTAGCAGGTAAAGGAAGTCTGACAACATTCATTAAATCACCAGGTCCCTCACTCAATGGTCAGAAAGAAAACTGACTTCTGAAACTCACCCTCTGACCTCAACATAGTGCTTTGACAATCGCATGACCAAAATCATGGATGGAAACAAGCACACCAATCTACCATCAATAACTATATAAATTACAATCAAATAAATAAAAACCTGCAACACTCCAGTTCACTGATATTTCAGCTCACACTTATTTCATTTCCACTTTCAATAGTTTGATTTTTTTCTTAGAAATCAGAATATAAACCTCGCATTTTGTAATTAATGAATATTATTTTTAATACAAACTTTATTGAGACATAATTTACATAGTATACAATTCATTCAGTTATAATATGAACATTTTATGTATGGGAGCACACATAAAATCCCAGCACTCAGCAGCCTGAAGAAGAAGATTGTTACAAGTTATAAACCAGCCTTGTTGATGTGGGAAGAACCTGTTTCAAATAAAAAATTTTTTAAAAAAAGATGACAATTGAGACATTTCATTGTATGGACTGCTAAGTTAAACCAACATAAAAGTATCTTGATTCCAAAATTTGAGTTTAAGAATATGTTCGTTTTGAAAAGAGGTTTTTCTTCTGTTTTCGCAGAAGATGAGAACCTGTGGATTGCTTCCAGACCAATGTGGTATGATAGACTACGCCCCCTGAAAGGTTGCGTGAAACCCCTCAAAAAATTACTTCGCCCAATAAACAGCAGGAAGCAGTTTGGAGAAAAATAACTACACCTATATTTCCAAATATTGTCTATAAATGTTTGTTTACATTTAAAGGGGGATATGATATAAATATGAATAATTTGCATTGTATAGATCTTGGTTTATTGATACAAATTTAAGGTAAATTTTGTTATATGGTACATGTATATTTCTGCCCTTGATTAAGGTAGTTATTTAATGTAGTTCATTTAAAATGTAATGTATAATTAAGAAATATAGGCTAATAGATAATCATCTATAATAGGCAAGCTTGTAATCATGTTAGTCAGATTTCTAGATGTATAGAGATATATTTCAGTTAGTTAGGTATTCTTCAAATCTTTCAGAGACCTTCAGAATACGGCATTTTGTTCACCTTCCTAGATATGGATGGAGGGGGGAGGACCTAGGACGTACCACAGGGCAGGGAACCCTGACAGCTCTTTGGACTGAAAAGGGAGGGGGAGAGGAGTGGGGGGAAGGGGAGAGGGGTGGGAGGAGGGGGAGAAGAGTGGGAGGAGGGGGAGAAGAGTGGGAGGAGGGGGAGGGAAATGGGAGGCTGGTGGGAGGAGGTGGAAATTTGTTTTTTTTTTCTTTTCTTTATCCTCCTTTTATCAATAAAAAAATTAAAAAAAAAATGTTTTAAAAATTTGGAACTTTGCATGTCAGTGAGACACATCTGTCCATGGCAGCACCAATGTACTTCAAGAGGAAGATGGGCATTGAAGAGGCTCCTTATGGAGTCTGTTAGATGAACTGGATATGCAGGATCCACAGAGAAATTACTGAACTTGCCTAAAGGTAAGACTAATCCTTCGGGGTTCCTGCTTCATGAAAGAGTCTGCGAGACATTAAGAGGATGCAAAAGAAAGTGACAGGCAAACTGCCAAGATAGGCATACCTGTCTTTGAAATTTCCTGCTTCATGGAAAAGTCTGCTGGATACTATGAGCCTGTAGACTGAAGATGGATGTCCCAGCGGTACAGAAGAATTTTGGGAGACTGTCCAGGCAGTAAAATGTCTCTGTCAATTCTAGAGTTTTGGACATGGCTTAAAATGTACCTCCCTTCATGTTTACTTGGGTAATAATACATCCTTCTGGAGTTTTTGATGAAGTTGGAAAATAGATAGTTATAGTTATAGTTTTCCTTAGTTATAATAAAAGATAACGTAGATATAAATATTGTAACTGTAATTCTTGCTAGAATTTTACTGTTAAAGCCCTCCTTTTTATTTAAACAGAAAAGGGGAAATGGTGTGGGAGATCCTTCTGTCTATGTGATGAGTTTCTTAGTTAATAAATAAAGAAATTGCTGGGAGGTGGTGGCACATGCCTTTAATCCCAGCACTCGGGAGGCAGAGGCAGCCTTGAGTTCAAGGCCAGCCTGGTCTACAAGAGCTAGTTCCAGGACAGGCTCCAAAGCTACAAAGAAACCCCATCTTGACAAACAAAAAAACAGGAAGAAAGGAGGGAGGGAGGGAGGGAGGAAGGAAGGAAGGAAGGAAGGAAGGAAGGAAGGAAGTGCCTTGGCCTGTTGATAGGGCAGAAGTTAGGTAGGCAGGGAAGACAGAACTTAATGCTGCAAGAAAGAAGGGCAGAGTCACAGGAATCCATGAAGCCGCTGCCACTGGAGACAGGTGCTCTGAAACTTTGCTGATAAGCCACGACCTCATTGGGATGCAAAGATTAATAGAAATGGGTTAAATTAAGATGTAAGAGTTAGCCAATAAGAAGTTAGAGCTAATAAACCAAGCAGTGATTTAATTAATACAATTTCTGTGTGATTATTTAAGGGCTGGGAACTAACAAGTGACTCCCTTCTTACTACAATCACATCTATGTGTCTACTATCAACTCAATAGTTATGAGTGTTTTGTTCCTAATGTCTCACTCTTACCTTGATCGTTCCTTTAAATACCTTTGGATCCACACAGAAACAGTGAGCTAAAATCACAGTTGGTCCTAGTGGGCCCCCCTCAAGGACTAGGTCGTGAATCCTTGTGGTGCAGACCTGGGGAGGCACATTCTCTGGAGCATCTTACTCTGCCTATTTTGCTGTGACTGGTGGCCTTGCCTTAGCCAGGTAGGCGTGTTCCTCTCTGGTCTCAACAGGATGATGTAGCACTTGGGGATGAAGATGCCACCCAGAAGGCCAGCAGTGGAGGCCAGGATGGAGAAGATCTCTACAGCCACAGTGGACTTGCCCCGGGCACTGTGGTACAGGGGCAGGAACGCTATCCAGACACTGCAAAAGAGCAGCATGCTGAAGGCCAGGAACTTAGTCTCGTTGAAGACATCTGGCAGGCCCCTGGCCAGAAAAGCCACAGAGAAGGTACCCCCTGCCAAGAACCCCAAGTAGCCCAGCACACAGAAGAAGATGGTGCCAGAGCCCTCCTGGCACTGGATGACAATGTGCTGGGGCTCCGAGACCATATCCCTGTCTGGGAATGGTGGGGAGGTGGCCAGCCAGACCCCACAAAGAACAACCTGCATGAAGGAAGCAATGAGGACCACTGAGGTGGAAGCCCCGGGGCTCAGGCACACCTGGATCCTGGCCCCTGGCCTGGTGACCCTGAAGGCCAGGACCACTGTGAGAGTCTTGGCCAGAACAGAGGAGACGGCCACCGTGAACACCACAGCAAAGGTCGTCTGACGCAGGAGACACGTGAGGACACTGGGGCGGCCCAGGAACAGCAAGGCACACAGGGCACAGAGGGAAAGGGAGATCAGCAGGAAGTAGCTGAGGGTTCTGTTGTTGGCCCTGACCACGGGGGTGTCCCTATGCTTCAGGAACACTCCCAGAACCAGGACAGCCAGACCAGCCAGGAAGAGTGCCACCAAAGCCAGCATGAATCCCAGAGGTTCCTCAAAGGCCAGGAAGATCTCTGTCCTGGGCAGGCAGCGGTCTCTGGTGTGGCTCGAGTACTGTTCCTTGGGGCACAGGAGACATCTCTTCATGTCTACGGGAGACACAGACACCATTTCTGCAACACTGTGCCAACTGCACCAGCTCAATAGGATGCACCCCAAGCACTCCCTGCCCTTACAGCCTTTCCATCAAGTCATGGATTTATGAATTATTCTTGGTGACCAGGGCTGGGATGGGTGATATTAGAGGCAGAGGCACAAAGGAAAATGCTGCACGTTCTGTGTCTGTTTTATGTGAGGGTTTTTGTTTCTGTCCTCAGTGTCTCATGGAACTCAGGCTGAGTGACAGAGGATGGATATGAACTCCAAAGCCTCTTTCCTCAACCTCTTAAGTGCTGTGATTATACACCTGCACCACTATACCTAACCTATGCTTGTGTGTGCAGGTTTGTTTGTGCACCCATGTTTATAAGTGGATGCACATGCTTGTCAAGACCAGACATTTAACATGTGATATAATTCCTCAATCTTCCCCCTTATTTTGCTAACTAAACTAATTTGTATATTTTGTGTGCATATGTATGTTTATGGGCTCAGGCATGCCCTGGTTTGCACATAGTGGTAAACAAAACTTTCATGAATTTGTTATTCTCTTTCTACAATTTAGATTCCAGAAACTGAAATTATGCTGTCAGGGATGACATTGAATACTTTAACAGATGGGCCATGTAAACAGTCTCCACAGCTTCTTCTTTTATAATGACCTCTTTTATTTTACTTGTTGAGAGTTTTGTCTACATATTTATCAAAATCATGTGCATGTCTGGAATGTGCAGAAGTCAGAAGGAAGCGGCATTTTCCCCATAACTGGAGTTATACTTGGTTGTGACCACCATGTGGTGTTTCTAACTGCTGAGCTACCTCTATAGGCCCCTTTTCACCTTAATTTTTAAGACAGGGTGTCTTACTCAGCCTAGAGATCACTGAGTTGACTACACTCTCAGGCCACAATGCACAAAGACCCTCCTGTCTCTGTCCCATGGGTGCTGAGATTAAAGGTCTCTTGTGTGAGTTCTTAACAGTTCATTGCATTGAAACAGTACCAGTAATTGGTCAAATTAACAAATGTTTTACACTGCGCTGTGTCCCCAAAACTCATTTGTTGAAATCCTGCACCTAAGCACCTCAAAATGAGATATATTTCTCATGGGTAAACTGGAGATGAGTAATAATGGTTAAATGAGGTCTCCAGGTTAAATTAGGTAGACACTACTCCAACAGTGCAGTTATTCTACTAAGAAGGTGGAGCTGGAGCTGGGGGTGGTTGCACATGACTTTAATCTCATGATTTAATTTTAGGGGAAGGGGCAGGTGGACTTTTAATAGTTTGGGGGAAGACTGATAAATGTAGTGACTTCCAAGTCAGCCAGGGCTGCAGAGACAGTGGCTCAAAACCAAACAACAAGCCAAAAGAAGACACACACACACGCTCACACATAAACACATACACACTCACACAAACACACATAACAACAATGAAATGAGAGCACCCATTGAGGATATTCTCTTCCAAGGCCTCACACAACACCAACTCTGGTGAAAACTTGGCTTTGCTTTCCAACTTTCAGAATTGTAAAGGAATAACTTCTGTAGCTGAAATAGTAGGGAATGTAGTGGTCCATTGCCACTAAACTTCTGGGATTAATCCCACTAATACAAAGCAAGAAGAAAGTCACAAAAGGACATCCACCATGCTACTCCAATTATAGGAGGTTTGAAAATCAAGTGAAATCATCAGTGTTAGCAAAAGCTAGCGTTCTGACTACACGACCACTAGAAGCTTGTGGAAGCAGTTTATGCCTGTTTCTTGATCAGGGGTCAAGGATGTGCAGTGTTTGATAGAGGAGAATTCATTATGCATTCTAATTATGGGTAGCCTGCTTGTCTTTTAGGATAAAGCATTTACCTAACAATATCTCTTAGCAGAGCTCTGGCTGGTGTTCCATGGGACAGCAAGGACAGTGCAGTGTTTTGGAGAATGGGTGTGGGGGTTTGACTTAGAATAGCCCCAAAAGTCACATATATTTAAATGATTTTTTCCTACCTGGTAGATGTTGGAGATGGATAGGGATGTGGAGCATTGTGGAATGAGGGGTGTCACTGTGGGTAGTCTTTGATTGTTCAGACTCACACACCTGGCCCACTCTCCACCTCACTGCCTGCCTGCTGCCTGTAGATCAGAATGGAAACCCTCAGCTACTGCCTGGCACAATGCTTCCTGCCATGATGGTCATGAACTAAGTAAGCCCCCAGTTAAAGCCTTTTTGTTTAGAAGTTGCCTTGGTTATGGTATCTCTTCAGAGCAGTGGATGGTAACTAAGACGATGGAGAAATACAGGAGGCTCAAAATTCCCTTTGGTCCCTCAGATTCCAGATCCACATGTCCTTACCTTTTTTGTCTGCAAACTGTCCCTCGGGGCAGGGACTGCAATCAAAACAGCATTGGGGCGCTCCCAGCCTGGGCACTTGGCTGAACCCTGGAAGGCAGCTTTCACTGCAGACAGAGGTGGGCACCTAGTAACAGTGAGCATAACGTCACCAGTGACTCTTTAGGGATACAGATGCTTGACCTCACCCTAAGAACCAGAACAGGAGAGTTCCCTCTCAGCCCACTAGATGAGAAGCCTTTCAGAAACATGTCTATCAGAGCAGATGGCAGACTGGAAAGGTACCTTTGAGTGTAATAAACAGAACTACATTTGATTTACTTGGCTAAGGGATTAAATACATAGCTAAAAAGTTTAATGTGTTATCTTCCAGTCTCTCTGGGGCTCCTGCATCAACAATTGAAGATATGGGGGCAGGAGAGAAGGCGCCTAGGTTAAAACTACAGACTGCTCTTCCAGAAGATCAGGGTTCAATTCCCAGCACCAGTATAGCAGCTCACACTGTAACTCCAGTTCCAAAGGATCCACTGCCCTCCTCTGGCCTGCACAGACACCAGTACACAAATATAGGTGCAGGGAAAGTTGCATACATGCAAAATAAAATATAAACAATAATTGTGGGTATTGGCAGTCATTACAAAAGTCCATATAGCCTGGGTATGATTTTCTTGACGTCTTCAGATTTCTGCATTTTCTGAAACTCCAGCCAGCCCTGTGGCTTCTTCATGGACTCCATTTCTAACTCAAAAGACCTGGTTATATCTTTTCTTTTTCTTAATCTACCTCTGTGATGCTGTTGAGATTTACAGTTTGGCTGACCTTGTGTTTAACAATTAAATTCTAATAACAAAGCTTCATCCAACTTCAGTAAGAGCAGAAATGCAGTTACTGACTCCCCAAATACACACACACACACACACACACACACAGAGAGAGAGAGAGAGAGAGAGAGAGAGAGAGAGAGAGAGAGAGAGAGAGAGAACGCACACACACACACACACACACACACACACACACATTCACAGCATACTCAGTGGCCCTCTCATTTACCTCCGAACTGCCAAGGATGACCCAGTTTATCTTAGCATAGCTCTACCTCCAGGCAAGGATTATGAAGAAGGAAGTGTGGGTGCTGACATTTCTGCCACAACAGAAGAAAGCAGAAAACCCTCCCCAGATCACGGCCATTGAAAAATTCTTCAAAGGAGTCCTGGAAACACATAGTATGTGTCTTTCTTTCATGCTTGAGAAATCCAAGAATGGGAATCTCATTCTCATGTGGAAAACCTTAAGAACACCATTGACTGGAGAGGCCACCAGAATGAAGTTGATAAAGTTGTAGAGGAGGGGACTTTTTCTTCCTTGGCACAGGACAGGGAGCTGAGCCATTTCTATGTACCGGACTCCACACATAGACATAAATAACACAACACTGTTTCAAATTTTGTTAATAAATATCAGGGTCTGAATCTCAAATGTTTCCCAAAGTCTCTTATATTGGACCACTGGTTAACAGACAGTGGGTATAGAAAGAATGATTGAATCTTGATAGTACAGTAGTTTCAATGTAATTGGCCAAAATAAGCTTATACAAAGAGACACTATGGGAGATTTGACTTTATTAAAAGAAGTGTGTCATTGTGGGGGTGGATTTGGGGTATCATATGTGCTCAAGCCACACCCAGTGACCCAGTTCACCTCTGGTAGCCTACGGGCCAAGATTTTGGACTTTCAGTTCCTTCTCCAGGACCATGTCTGCCTGCATGCCACCATGTTGCACCAAGATGATAATGAATTAAACTTTTGAAAATGGAAGCCACCACAATGAAATGTTTTTCCTTTATAGGAGATGTTGGGGTCATGGTATCTCTTCACAGCAACAGAAACCTTAACTAAGACTGAAGTTGGGTTCTGCAACTTGGGTATTGAATTGATAGGCCTGATAATGCTTCTGTTTCAATAAACATGGACCATGGGACAGTAGATTAGAAAAGCAGTAGAAAATTTTAAGTTATGCTTAATGCTACTATTGCCATACTAATAAAAGCATAGAAGAACAAGGGACTGAGTCTGATTAGATTAACTATGGGCCGGCCTCAAGAAGTTTCATCTTGTGTCATTATATATGAGAAATATGTAACCTGATTTCTTACTTTGATTTTATATGAGATTACAGTTAAGAAATTGCATGAATCTCAGAAGAGACTGAATTTTGGTCTTTTAAACATGCTTCAACTGGGATAAACAGTGAGAACTTTGGACAATGTGCTAAATGAAGTTTTTATTATAATATTGTCACAAGCTGAGGAGTCAGGATATGGAATGTGGTGGTTAGAATGTAAATGGTCCACATAAACTCATAGGAAGAGGCACTATTAAAAGACATGGCTTTGTTGGAGAAGGTGTGGCCTTGTTGGTGGAAGTATATCATTGTGGGAGTGAGCCTTGGGGTATCATATATGCTCAATTCATACCAAGTGACACAGTTCACTTCCTCTTGCCTACGGGTCAAGATGTAAGACTCTCGGCTCCTTCTCCAGCATTTTTCTGCCTATATGCCTCCATGATCCATAAGGATGATTATGGATCAAATAAACCTCTGAAAATGTAAGCCTCTCCATTAAATCCTTTTCCTTTATAAGAGGTGTCTGGCTGTGGTGTCTCTTGACACTAATAGAAACCCTAAGTAAGAGAATGCTTCTGACAAGATCAATGGATTAATTCCTCAATGGATTCGCAATCTGATAAATTAGTATACATATTAGAAATAGAACATGGGACTAGGTTTGGGGTAGTGGGACATAGAGGCTATGCACTGGTCAGATATAACTTGTTTACCTATCTAATCTATCAAGATCCCTACCACCTCACTTCCTGAGCCACATGCACTCATCAGCAACCTCTCCCACCACACATGTCTGTTGTCCTACATGACATACTGCGTCAAGCATACACATCCAGAGCAATTGATACATCTGACCCTGAATCCCTCAAACCATGGGATTTGTCATTGTGGTTGAAATAAACTAACACAGTAAGTAAACTGAATGTCTATTGAGTCCACTTTCCATATGATCTATGGGAAGATATTTAACTGAGTGTATCACTATCTTCATCTTCTCATAACAGATCCCAAGCACAAAGAATATATTTCCAAGGTAGTACCAGCTACAGATTCTCATTGTATTTTGTACATCTTGTATGTCCAACTCCCCCCCACATTTCCACAAGTGTGGGTGGTGTAAATATGTATGCATGTATTTGTACACCTATGTGGACTCATGTTCATGTATAAACAAGCACATGTGGAGGCCCAAGGTTAATGCTGGGAATCATCCTCAATTGCTTTTCCACTATGTTCATTGAGGCAGAGGCTCAAAGGAAAACCCAGAGTTCACTGATATGGCTAATCTTACTCATCAGGTTTCTGTGGACATCTCCTTGTTTCCATCCTCCAGGGATGAAATTACAGGTGAGAACCATTGTCCACTACGCATGTACAAGTGTTCTGGAGATCCAAATTTTGGTTCCTGTACTTGTATACAAAACACTTTGACCACTGGCAATCTCCTAACCCCATCTTTTACATTTTCCTTTTTGCTCGTGAATTAATATCATTCAGAGAAATATCTCTAGTGAGATAAACAGCATAGCCATTTATAACTGACTGACCCAATCCAAAGCCTCATCAATTTGGTGCAGAAGTAGCAATGAAGACCCCTGAACTGAAATTTCCCTGTGGCTTAAACACACTAGGACAAGAGTCATCTCAGCAACTCACTTGGATTTCCTCCTTCAAATAGACCATCATTTTGTTCCCCGAAGAGACTTGAGGGTCTATCATTCCTACATGAACCAAGCGAAATACACCCTCAGGGGTCTTCTGCCCTTGGAAAATGTCAAATTTTGTCACCAAATCTCCATTGGCATCAAATATAATTTCACTTCCATCAGGAGTCTTGAAGTGCACATTCCTAAGAGCTTGAAGCAGCTGAGGAAAGAAGGGAGACATTGTAGACCAACCAGGGGTAGTCTGGAGTCTTGTCCAAAATACCACATTCCATTCACCTCTGCAGTGAGACAGAGTCACTTCAATCCACCATTGGGCATAAGGGAGATCAAGTATGTGTGATATATTCAGGAACTCACAAACATCTCTCTCTCTCTCTCTCTCTCTCTCTCTCTCTCTCTCTCTCTCTCTCTCTGTGTGTGTGTGTGTGTGTGTGTGTGTGTGTGTGTGTGTGTGTGTGTGTAGATCATTAACACTGTATAATCCACATGACAACTCTCAGGAATGTTTTTCCTTCTGCTGCCATGTGGATTGGGGAATCCCACTAACGCTTGGGGACAAGTCCTTTACTCACTGAGCCATCTCAGCAGCCTTAAAATTAAACCAAAAAACATGACAATGTAGTTCCTGCTCCTGGGTCTCATTTGGCTGTGCACTATTGTCCTCAGTCTTCCCATCACACTCAGAAGACTCCAAACTCTAGGAAGACCTCCACAGACTGGGCTCAGCTCACCTAGACTGCCCACTGACTCCCACAGTTCATCAGTCCCAGCCCTGTGGCTCTTCTGTTTGTTTCCATTCAGGGCCCTGACATGCTGGGCCTGCCATCTGCAATGCTATCATTTTTACCCATGGTGAGACTTCTCATTCTCTTGTCTGGAACTCAGATACTTGCTGAGGTTCTGGGTTTGGGTCCCAGCACCATGTAAGTTGGGTATAGTGGTACACACCCAGAATGCCTGCACTAAAGATGTGGAGGGAGGAGGAACAGTAGCTCAAGGTTATCCTTAGTTGCAAATTGGAAGTCAGCCTGGACTACCTGATAACCTGTCTTTCAAAAAAAATAGCCAGGGGACAAATCACAAACACAATTAAGGGGAAGGAGTATAACAAGTGCAGATGGGGAAAATGAGTCAAGGGAGACAGATGGGAAGATGAATGTGCCTCTCCTTTAGACTTTAGTGTATTTTTCCAACATCATTGGCCTGTTCCTGGTGTGCTCTTCCTCAATGACAACGCCTGTCTAAGGTGATCAGATGCATTAGTGATGTAAACGAGCCCTGAAACTTTCATATTTGTTTCTTTATTGAATTTTCTGGGCAGTCCTTTTGCCACAAACTTGTTCTTCAACAATAGATGTATGCCTTAGAAAATTCACAATAGAAGAAATGGATGTGTTGTGGGGAAGGGTATGAGATGTAATGAGTGCATCATGAACACAAGAAGACTTGTTGTGTACCTGGGCCGCCACACAGCCAAAGGTATGAGCTATACCATGGGTCAGGTAGGGCAGGACTCAACCAGGAACCACCCGGGGGTCTCCAGCCCCAGGCCAGGATATAACAACATCTCTGGGCCATGCCATGTGTTTAACACTTTAGAAAGCATGAGTCTATTGAGGTCTCAATTTTCTATCAGGGTACAGTGAAAGGCTTGCTCTTACCTCTCTAACTAAAACTCAGGAAGACTGCAAAGGAGCTGACTTCCAGGGTGTTGTTCTTTTTGAAAAATGCTCCAAGATCCCCGCAGCAGAAGGCAGCAGAAATGCTGTAAGTCCCAAATGGTGGCAGCGTGCCATGTGGTGGCAGTCAGCAGGCCCTGGGAGCAGCCAGTCCCAGGCAGAAATGGCTGCCGGTCCCAGAGCGGTGGCCCGAGCGGTGGTGGTGGCGGGCCATGTGGCAGCAGGCAGTGGGACCCAGGCAGAGTAGGCTTCTGGTCCTTGAGCAATGGCTGGTTTCAGGAAGGGAGACACATGGCGGGAGGGCAGAAGACAGAAACATGGATAGACAAGACATGCAGGGTGAGGTTGAATGTTTATTCAGGGGGTTATGGAGGAGGAAGGGTGAAGGGGGGGCAGAGAGAGAGAGGGAAAGAGAGAGAGAGAGAGAGAGAGAGAGAGAGAGAGAGAGAGAAGAGGAGAAAGAGACAGAGAAGGGGGGAAGCAGAGAAGTGGGGAGAGAGGCAGAAGCGAAACTGCCTCTCCGAGAGGAAGATGGAAACAAAAGCGAGCTCACACCAGAAGCTGAAGATCAGCCTGCTTCAGCGGATGGGGGAGGGAGTGGACGTGGCTTGTCTCCTAAAGGGACAAAAACCATAACATTCCCAGGTCTTCCTTATAATAAAAAGTAAGCAAGTCAAGGAAGCAGAAAAGGAAGGGCCCAAGATGGCAGTGGGCAGGTCAGAGGTAATGGAAGTGGGCGTGGCTTGTCCCTTAAAGGGACAGGAAAGCACAACATTCCCAGGTCTTCCTTATAATAAAAAGCAGGAGACCAGGCAGCACAGCCAAAAGAAACTGGGGCGGCAAACTCTCAAGACTGCTTCCGGCTGCTTCCCCCTTCTCTGTCTCTTTCCCCTCTCTCTTTCCCCTCTTCTCTCTTTCCCCTCTTCTCTCTCTGTCTCTCTCTCTCTCTCTCTCTCTCTCTCTCTCCCCCCCCGCTTCACCCTTCCTCCCTCCATAACCCCGTGAATAAACATTCAACCTCACCCTGCATGTCAAGTCTATCCATGTTTCTGTCTTCTGCCCGCCAGCCATGTGTCTCCCTGCCTGGGACCAGCCATTGCTCAGGGACCAGCAGCCATCTCTGCCTGGGGCCCACTGCCTGCTGCCACATGGCCAGCCACCACTGCTCTGGGACCAGCAGCTGTCTCTGCCTGGGACTGGCTGCTCCCAGGGCCCACTGTATGCTGCCACATGGCCCTCCACCACTGCTCTGGGACCAGCAGCTGTCCCTGCCTGGGACTGGCTGCTACCAAGGCCCGCTGTCTGCCGCCACATGGCCCACTGCCACCGCTCAGGCCACCGCTCTGGGACCTGCAGCCATTTCTGCCTGGGACTGGCTGCTCCCAGAGCCTGCTACCTGCCAGCACATGGCCCGAAGCCACCATTTGGGACCTACAGCATTTCTGCTGCCTACTGCCACGGGGATCTTGGAGCATTTTTAAAAAAGAACAACACAGGTGATCAGTTCTCTCCTGTGAGTCCAGCACTCAGGATGCTATGGTTGGGTGGTGAAATAGAGACTATGGGTTACATAAAGTCCATCTGAAATATCAATACAGAAAGAAAGGATTGTTAGGTGAGACCTTGGAGGTAGGGTAGATTAGTGTTTTATTTGTTGAGACAGGGTTTCATATCGCCCAAGCTGTCCTCACACTGGCTTTGCAGGTTCACCTTGAGCTTACGTCATCCTGCTTCTACTTCACAGGTGCTAAAATTACATCTGCGGCCACCAAGGCCAGTGAGACAGCAGTGGTCATTGAACCCAGGACTTGCTACATGCTATTCAGCCACTCTGCATCTGAGGTATGTCTACATCTGTTGACTTCATTTTCCCGCTATCCAGAATTTCACTGTAACTCACCAAGGCCTGCAACTATCCTGCATTTTCCTCTTTGGAGCAGAGTGGAGAGCACAAAACTCAGCCTGTGGGCTTTTTCTCCTGGGGGACCCACTATGTTAGATTCCTGTGCAAATCGATCATCACACTTTTGCCAACACCCTGATGGGTTCTTTCTCTATGTGCTTAGTAATCCAGGGGCAATTTCCTGAAGTTAAGCATGTGGCTTCTATGACTGTACCCTTCTCTCAAGGCTCACACTGTAACCAGCCTGTACGTTCTTCCTTAATATGCTTTCTAACACTGACTTGAGGAAGGTGACCTTTCCTCATTTATGTTCATCTTAAAGTCGTTTCTCATGAATATTTAAGTCTTCATATTGATGGACTTTGAGAAAGAATGAGTCATACCTCTGCAATCTTTTGAAATATTAGGTTAGTTCTCAACATGGGAAAGGTTATGAGTCTTTCAGTCAAGCCAAGGAAACACCAGCTTTAGAAGGCGAGGTGCTGATTGGTTTCCTCTGTCTTCCCAGAGAGGCTCCTAGAAAGGTCAGCTGGTCTTCTGGTCAGTACTGGAAAGCTACTTAGCAGGGTGGCAAAAGCAGTTAGCCATGACATCAGCGGTCGCATCTCTGGACATTCCATTGTATCCTGGAGATCTCTTGGAATCCCATGATGTCACCTTGTTGTAGCAACACCAACTGCCATTAGGACATTCCTCAGTCCCTAGAGGTTGAGCATCAGTCATGTTCTCAAGACTGAGGCGTCACGTATTTGGGAGACAGAATGGAGAAGGTCCAGAGACCAGAGAGAGGCAGAAGAAAGCTACAGTTCACTTCTGGAAAAGACCCAGTGAGTCATGGGAAGGAAATGGGGAGATTGCCAAAGGAGGTGCACTTGAGGCGGGCTATCCAGTAACGGAGCTGAGGAACTGGAGCCTCAGAGAATAAGATGGACATCCCTGATTATCATACTTCCCAAAAGTCAAAGATTCCAGAATATTAGCTTGTCCATCTTGTGAGCCAGAGACTGAGAAAGGAAAGACTGTTGTGCTGGGACCACCACTTAGCTCTTAACTTTACTGTGGTTTGGGGTGTTATGTTGGGACAGAAAAAGACCAGCAGGAGGCAGGGAAGGACGAATGTGTCCCCATCTTTCGTCAGACATCACTACACTACACCTGTAGTAGTTGCCTTTAGGTTCACTGTCTGTCTAACACTGTTCCCATGGAGACAAATGTGCTCCTGGCCGAGACCTTTAAACCTCAGGGTGTTCAGCAGTCTGCTCAGGAGAATTCCTCTGACCTCCTTTCCCTGACAGTGACCCCCTTAGGGTTCTGAATCAGCAGTTGAGGATGGCATTTAGATCACAGGGTAACCAAACTTCTGTCAGAGTTATGGAACCAGAGCAGAGAATGGCTACTGAGTGTCAGCTTCAATGATCTGGGCTGTCAATGGGTGACTGGGTGAGTCTCTTGACCATGATGGAGCCCTGCCTGACTTTCCAATCCACAGCATGGGCCATGAGTAACCAGCAATGAGGCCTGGCCTCCTCATAACATCTGACTGCTTGTCCACTCTGCCATTTTTCTCCTGGCTTCTAAATCACAGCAGGCTTCAGGTCTCTGGACCATGCTGCATCCTGTTCTTCTGTGAATATTCATGAAGAGGTGGTCTCTGTAGTCACCTGAAGAATTATAGGGAGGCCGAGAAAAGCTGTGGATGCCTACAGAGCCAAATCTCTAGAGTGATGGGAGATTTGAGAACCACACATTGGCCTGTCAACCTGGCCTAGTATATTTTGGTTGTCACTGGGTTTCAGACACAATTTTCTGTTTGGGACTCAGGATGGTTTGTCAATCTCCTATGCCTTTTGACTATGCAGTTTCACCTGTTTTATACCTATACACAGAAACCTCTGCAGAGCCAGCATCCCATCCAATGCTCCTGAGCAAGAAGCAGATAAAGAAGGAAGAGGAGAGACTGACCACAGAGCTGCAACTGATGACCAGGGAAAGAAATGACCTGAAAGACCGGCTGATGATCCTCACTGATGGAGCCATGGACAATAGGTATCCATTGTTTCAAACTTCATGGGGCTGTAGGCAATGTCAACCTCACCTTCAGCCTTTGAACTCTCGATTTGTAGGAGGCTGTGCCAAACCTCATATCCTAAATTCTTCTCAGGGGACAGGCAGACCTTGAGTGACAGTGGCCATGAGATGTGGCCTCTACCTTTTCTGTTCTCTCCTAATGAAAACCAGGGCTTCTGGTCTCAGACACAAAAATCAGGGATTGAGGCAGGTAATGTGTAGTTCCTAGCATGCATTTGGAAAGGAGCTGACAGGCGGTGGCTTGCATGAGGTACTACTACCTGCTGTTATTGTGTGTGGAGGCTCTAATTTCCTAGCATGTGATTGTGTGCTAGAAGCCCATGGTAGTAGCTGGAGGGGCCTGGTTTGACTGGAACATCTCAGTGTTTACCTGGAAGAGCTGGATCTCATCACAGGTACTCTAGTTTTGTGCAGACTTCCATTAGACAATAGAGCGCTCTCTCTCTCTCTCTCTCTCTCTCTCTCTCTCTCTCTCTCTCTCTCTCTCAGTTTCTCTCTCTTTCTCTGTCTCTCTCTCTCTCTCTCTCTGTGTATATATATATATATATATATATATATATATATATGATGCTTTCTTTCTTTCTCTCTCTGTGTATATATATATATATATATGATGCTTTCTCTCTCGCTCGCTGTATATATATATATATATATATATATATATATGATGCTTTCTTTCTCTCTCTCTCTCTCTCTGTATATATATATATATATATGATGCTTTCTTTTTCTCTCTCTGTATATATATATATATATATATATATATATATATATATGATGTTTTCTTTCTTTCTCTCTCTCTCTCTCTAGCTCTCTTTATTCTCTCTTTCTCTTACTCTCTTGTGGATATGTGTGAACACACACATTTGGAGATTTGTGTGTTCCTGATTTCTGGGAGTCAGTGATCTGCCGTGGTTTCTCATGATATCCTTCTCCCACTTTCCAGAAGTTTCCAGTGCTGAGCTCTGGAAGCCCCACTTAAAGCAGGACTGCTTGTGTCCTAGATGCTCACCTTGGTGGCACCTAGGAATTCCTAGGGGAGTTTATATCACTTCCTTCTCTTAAGACTCCAAACCATAATGATGTGCTCTAACTGTTCAGTGATTGTCAAACAGGACCCAAAATCAGTGTTCTGAAACAGGAGAGATGTCATTGCAATGTCTGGTGAACGGAGACATGTGACAGAGCCTCCTGGTAGCATAGAGAACCTGACTTACCATCTAGTCGTATTGAGTGAGCTCATGCAGTCAGTGCAGCTTCCATCTCAAGTTTAGCCTCAGCTGTGCTGGGATCAGAATAACAAGTTTAAAAGCACCAGGAGGTCCCACTACATAGGCACCAGAATCTTGCATCTGCTGTGCTATGGTAGATCAGGATACAACTTCAGTTCCTGTGATCATTGAAGCCTATGTTCATGGGGTCTTTTCTCCCATTTTCTAGTCCCTACAAGAACCACAAGCCAAATGCTTTGTATGAGAAGGTAAAGATGGATCACAAAGAGATCATGATGGAGCTAAACCATTTTGTGAGTGAAAACACCGAGACCTTGGATAATTTCAAGTTGCTGAGCAAGGAGACAGTCTTCTATCGGTAAGTGTCCATCTGGACATGGATAACAAAACTTGTGGAATGGCCATCTCTGACTTCCTTTTTCTCTGGATGGAGTGACTTCATCTCTGGTTCGAGCTTTTTTTGCTTCTATGTAAGCAACTCTTAAACTTGTGTCTCTTGGATTCAGTTTTGCTAAGTGTGAAAGAGACTGTTAGCCCCTGCCACCTTGTCCTAGGGCCTCAAGAGCCTGTAGATAGAAAAGGTATTTACACTCTCAGGGGAATGTCAGGCAGCCTTGAACTTCTGGAGCTCAGGCCCATTCTTTACAGGTCTGGGGCTGTTGAATCTGTAGATAGATTGTACTCACCTTGAGTAACTTGTCCTCCCTTTGATTGTGTTTGCCCACTACATGCTGATGTTTCCCCAACACCACAGATAGTTATGCCAGCTGGGGAACTACTCCTTCTACTGAAGGGACATGGATCCTTTTAGGTGTTGGAGTTTTCAATAGTAGTTTGATAATTTCTGGCATTACCTGTTCTCTCATTTGGGTTCTGAAGTGTAGGTGTCATGACTATATCAGACTCTTAGCTACCTAATCTAGGAAACATGAGGTCTTTTGGGGTGCTGTTTCCCAGAAATCAGGGGTAGCAGGAGGAGGCCTGCAGGGCCTTACTATGCAGAGTTTGTCTGCAGGGATCGGCACAGCCGACTACTGATGGAAAGGACTCAGCTAAAGAAGAAGGTGGATGAGCTGAGGCAGGAGGAAAGGAAACTGCAGAATAATTGGACTGTGCTGAAGTACCACCTGGAGGATTTGAAATTGATCCTTAATGACCAAGACGAAGAGATCAGTTACCTCAAAATCCAGCAACAACAGGTAGGGGCCGGCAACAAGTCAGGCTAAGCTCTGGTACTATTTGCCAATTTGACTACCTCTCTACCCATCCAACCACCAGTGTTTAACCCATCAACTTACTCACCCATACTCCCTTCCAGCCACGGACCTCATATATTCCAGACATTCCCTTCAGTGTCCATGCACAAGGACTTCTGGGAAGCTTTTGTCTTATGGAGATCTGAAATACGGGCAAGCCTTCCTTTCTGCTCTGCTCGAAGCTGCAATTCAGAGAAGGAAATGGGTCAATAACATATCACACATGTACTTGTATTTATGATGGGTAACCTTCTAGGCACAGAGCTTAGAGTGAGTGAGTTCTCGGTCCTGCTGCTTTTTTGTTTGGAAGGGATCATGTCCCTGGGTAACCTTCTAGGCACAGAGCTTAGAGTGAGTGAGTTCTTGGTCCTGCTGCTTTTTCGTTTGGCAGGGATCATGTCCCATCGCAGGTGGGAAGCAGTTTATAAGGTGGAGATCCCTGTGCCAGGGCCAACAGAGTGCTTCTCATACTCATGGATTTGCGTGGCCTGTTGGCTTCCCTTTTCTGCCTGCATCCCAATGTGTTCTCTTTGCTTCCCTGAATTCTTGGTTCACAGTGACA
The DNA here is from genome assembly GCF_037038515.1 of Microtus pennsylvanicus. Lineage (NCBI taxonomy): Eukaryota > Metazoa > Chordata > Mammalia > Rodentia > Cricetidae > Microtus > Microtus pennsylvanicus. The sequence goes on along the minus strand of NC_134579.1, from coordinate 147,372,663 downwards.
GAAGCTTGAATAGCAGCTTGTCAGCCCTGTTTTCTGAGAGTTGTGCTGGACTGTTCTCCCTTCCAGACTAAAATGTGTGGTTGACTGGTTGATCATCTCGGGGCTTTTGACAAGCTGGTGATGGAAGGTGGGAGATTTGGTCCTATGGCGGAAGAATTTCTGTAATCACATCAATATAGTCTAAGAAAATCACTTTTCTCACAATAATTTTAGTCCCCAAGGAATTATGGCGGAGTTGTGAGACTTTTCTGAAAGAACTGGTGTGGTTATTCTAAACTCAACTGTACATTGACCATGATGTTTATTTCTGCAACCTCCTTTTTTCCATATTTCTCTTTAACACGCACTCCTTGTGGGTTTGAGTGTGAGTGCACGCATGTGTTTTTTCATGTGTGTGAGCGCACACATGTGTGTGTAGTAGTGTAAGGATGTGGGTGTTGGGGTGCATCAAACATGTGCAGTTTCCAGTTCAGACCACTGTGTTGCTATCAGTCTGTACCAGAATCCTGGGGTTCTTACTTCCCCAGATGCTTTTGTTTAACCTGCCTAGCTGACCAGCAAGTTCTTGGGATCCTTTCTCTGTGCTTAGATATGTATGACTGTCTATAACCCTCAACAAAGAACACAATTTTCTCTTAAACAGGAGCTGAAGAGATTGGAAGAAAGCTCTCGGTTCCTGCAGAAGCAGAGGGAAATGGTCATGCAGGAAAAGCACTTGGTCCAAAAGCTGCAGCATCACTTTCAGGTCTCTCAGATGAGGTAGGAGCCAGACTGGGGAGAGAAGGTAGAGCCAAGGGGGGCCCATGGACTTGGGGACAATATCAATTCTGTCCATCTCTGAGACTACAAGCTAGAGTAGAGAACAGAAGACCTCAGAGAACTGAGCTGGTCCAGTAACAAGAAATTCCGTCCAGCATATATTGTGTTTGATATTCAGTGTGTCTGTAGAATTTATTCTCTATACCTTCCTTCTGAAAACAGAGTTCTCCCAAAGCTTTCCCTGAACTCACAGAGAGCTGCCTGTTATGGCCTTCCAAGATATTGGGTTTACCGGTGTCTATCAAGGGGCATGGTAAAATTCGCAATTTATTTTGAAAAATCCAATGAAGATTAGAGATTTGCATCTTTAACACTGCTCTGTGTAACATTTGCCAACTTCCTGTGAAAAGTGCTCTCTGGATAGAATTGGTTAAGGACTTCCCAGGATGAACCCAGGCAGATGACTCGGCTGTAGGGAAGATCCTAACCTTCTCGGGTGTGTTCTGTAACCGACTCCCAAAGCCAGGATGCAGATTCCCAGCTCTAGTCCCTAGGAAAGCACCAGTTTTTATTTGGTCCCTGAGGACCGACAGGGACAACATTCTCAGGCACACATCTCAGGAAATGCTGCTCTAGCACGACAGGCTCTATCTGCATGTTGTTCATGTTCAAGGTTCCTTCTGGGCATGAGGACTGAGCTAGTCACACGCCCTTGTGCAGGGACCTGAGCTGCAGGCAGTTTAAGGCTATCTATAAAATGATGAATAGCTCATGTACAACTCATGCATTTCTCACGTGCTATTGACTATAGTGTCAATATGCTGTTGCTGTTTACAAAATGATATCCCTGAATTATAGGAGAACACCCTTTTCTGTCTAGTAGAATGCACACTAACAGTGTTTATTTGAAATTATGACTTCAGTTTAATACTGAGCAAAGTTTTAGGCCCATCTACTCTGGGATCTTATTCCTTGTGAGTAACAACAAAGATATCAGTCACAAGAATAAATTCACTGTCCAGCAGAGGTGAGGTGAACTGAGGAAGCATCTTCAGCTAATGTGGCAGGTCTGTTTTTTTAAACTGCTTTTCTCTTCCAGGTCTGAAACTCCGCAGACTCATCTGGAACAGGCCACTGCCCAGGACGAGAGCCACCAGCAGAAGGATCTCCAGGAAGAACTAGGTGCAGAGTCCCATCCCCAGCAATACTGAATTCTAAGGACATATATTCTTCTTCAGTTTTGTTTACCCTTGTGTCATAGGTTCTGTTTGCCTAGCCAGTGACCCAGCATGGCTGCTTCTGGGCCTAGATTATTATTTTTTTTCTTTTTTTGATCATACCACTTGAGAGACCTGAGGAAACCAAAGTAAGCCACAAACACCTTCTACACATGTTCTTCACATTAGGATCAAGGCCTACAGACTAAAAGACACCCCTTGTAGCTGGGAACTCAGCGGTGAAGGAAATTCCAGCTGATCTCCAGGTGATCACACCTAATCTGATTCATGTGTCCACTGACTCAGTTCTCAAGAAGGGAAGAACGCATCAAAAATATACTTGAGATACAGAAATCCTGAGACAAAGATTACTCAGAATCCTACATTTACCAGCAAGTGGACTCCACCTTGGGATAACATGACATATAAGCTCCTATGTGGAATGGATCCAGGAATCTTGAAAAAGCCATTAAAATTGTGACTATCTTCCTAGCGTTTCTCCAAGGCAAGCACTTGCCTGTAGTTGGTATAGTAGGTTCTATCAATATTTAGTGATATTATTAGCTTTATTTTGTTTGAGTTTTGTTTTAAATGTTTGTTTATGGTTCATTTGGTTTTGGTTTTGCTATTTTGATGTTATTTATTCTTGTTATTAGTTCCATAATTTTCAGAGTTTATCCATTGTTTATATTCACTATTGTTTCAAATATATTGTTTGTTAATAAAAAATTAATTTCCAACTTTTCACACTTAATTTCAGTTTCTTTCATCAAGTGTGGTGTCACACTGCTTTAAGCCCCAAATTTCCAGGTACAGGTGGAAGCCATGGGTCAATGCCCAGTGGATGTCAACTCCTTGCTTTTATGCAGTTGGGCCGCAGCTGCCTTAGTACAGCTCCTGATGTCAGCACTGTTGGTGACAGAGATCACGTGGGATCCTGTGTGCATGGTGCCTGTTCTCCTGGAGGCCCCCATTAGCTTCACCCTTCAGTGTTGTATGCCAGGAAAAACAAAGGAAACAGTAACAGATAATAAGATCCCGAATGGAGACTTGTCTGGCATCTGCCTCCTATGTCCTGGGACAGATGTCAATGGAGAGCTAGGGTTCGGGCTTCAATGTTCTCTTCCCTTTAGATTGCTCGGGGAACATTCACCATGCAGTGGAAAATGGCAGGCTGGAATATGTCCCCATGGTTCCCCAGTGACTCCCTGGTGACACCAAGCAGAGGTTAGATGTGATGCAACCTCTGAGCTCACTTCAGGGTATCTGTGACAGAAACAACATTGAGGTCCTATGGAAAGCCTTGACCAGTCTGGCTTCCATTTCATGCTCTTAAGCCAATGCTACAGAGGACACTTGTCCTGCTAGTCTGTGGTCTCTGAGGAGCAGAAGTGTCTGTGTCTTAAACACACCCTCTGGCGTGGGGGGTGTCTGCGTCTCAGAGCAATGAAGCCTGAAATCACTAGAGAAAATCACCCCATTTATCATGTGTCAGATGCCTGAGGGTACCTGACGAGGATGTCTCTGTCTTTGGGTAGAGAAGGGAACATCTTTGGTTTGGTTTGGGTTTCAGACGGGTACTCATGTTGTTCCACATTGACCTTTAAGTTACTATTTCTGGGGTTCTCTACCTGGGTTCACACATAAGCCCCTTAATGTTGTATCTATTTACACTACAATTTATTACAGTAGCAAAATTTTAGTTATGATGTAACAATAAAATTTTTCAGTAAGGGGCAGCACAGCTGAGGAAGTATATCAATGGTCACATCCCTGGGAAGGCTGAAAACCACTGAACTGCATGGTTAAGGCTCCCACCTCTACCTCCTGAGTGCTGGGACTTTACCTGGTACATGCAGTGGGGGGATCTAACCCAGCGTTTCTGCATAATAGAAAAGTGTTCTACCACCTGAGCAATGATCCTCGCCACTTCACAGCCATTTCTGGAGGCAGGCCAGTGTCTTCAGGCAGGGGGATAGTCTAGGAGGCACCCCTTTCACACCTGGGGTCCCAGACTTTCACAGCTAATGACAATAACAGAAACACTGCAGCGCTCAGGCACTACCAAGACTGATCTGGATGCTGAGGAAGGCCCTTGTGGTGGCAGAAATTTCAAGAGTAGAGCTGGAGCTGTGGTCATGGCTGTGGAAGAAACTTCCAGGAAGAAGCTGCATGTTTTTGGGAGCCTCCATTTCCCTGGTGCAACATAGGAGGTAGTTGAAGAGGTTAAGAATCCTGATCTGTGTCTACCTCAAACTCACCACCATTTTCATTGGCCTACACCAACTGGGAATCTGCATAAGAGAACCTATTTTGTAGCCTACAGGAGATCAGCCCGTGGGAGTATAGGAGAGGCAGAAAAGTGCAGAGGTGATGTAGGGAAAACTGAAACTCTAGCCCAAGCTGCCTAGTTCCCACTCTCGTGGCTCCTTTAGCCTTTCTGCTTCCTTTAGTGCTGTGTAACTGGGTACATATTCACATACAAATGGATGTTGGGGGTCAACTGGTTTTTCCCTAATACCACACAAATACACTCATACAGACACACACACACACACCATCGGTTACTGGTTTGAATCTCTCCAAAGAAGCTAGGCTTGGTAACCAACAGGTACCACATGTCTGCCTTTTGTCTTTAATATGTGCACCACCACACATGACTTTTTAAACAAAGATTTGGATGATCAACCTCACCCTCATACTTTTCCGACTGAGCTATCCCTCCAGCCCTTACGCTATGACTTTTGAGTCAATGGTATTACAAGTTTCAGGGCTTAAGCTGGAGCTTGCTTAGCTATCGAGGATTTAGTCTTGACACTGATGGAGTTAAGAGTCACTCAAGGTCAGAGCTGGTAGTAGTAAGCATGAGTCCAAGTCTGAGCAAGAGGAGGTGATGGTGATTAGGCAGTTAGGAGTACTAAAATAAATGGCAATGATGGGAGAGCAGCTGGGGAAGAGGAGGTTGGCGGGAGAGCACTGAGGGGAAGGGGGGTTGATAGGAGAGCACAGGAGGCTGAGCATTCAAAATAAATAACAAATCTCTATGTCTTTATTTGGGAGCTGGTTGTCAGCCCAAAGAAAATTCCAGCAACCATCCCCCCTGGATCTGATACAATAGCAGAATATGAAGCCAGGGCAAGGGCACAAGGACTGAGAGAGACAGCCTCAATTTAATTAATTTCAGTGTGGTTATTTCAGCTATAAGCTAGCCGGGCAGTAGAATGGAACAAGGGGCCTGCGCTCTTCCTACCTCAGTCATGTAGATTAGATCTATATGTGTCTCTCTTAGGGTCTAGATTATCTGGGATTGTGATTCTTAGGCTGGTTTTCTTTGCTTTACATTTAAAAATGATTTATGAGTGAGTACATATTATGTTTGTGTTGCTGAGTCTGGGATACCTTATTAAAATGATGTTTCCTGATCAATCCATTAGCCTGCAAATTTCAAGATGTTGTTACTTTTCTCTGCTATGCAGTACTCCATTTTGTAAATGTATCACATTTTCCTTATCCATTCTTCGATCGAGGGGCATTTAAGTTGTTTCCAGGTTCTGGCTATGACAAACAATGCTGCTATGAACATACATAAGCACATGTCCTTTTGGTGCGATTGAGCATCCTCTGGATATATACCCAAAAGTGGTATTACTGCATCTTCAAGAACGTTCTTTTCTAATTTTCTAAGAAAACACACACCGATATCCAAAGAGGCTATACTAGCTTGCACTCCCACCAGCAATTAAGGAGTGTTCCCTTTACCCCACAATCTCTCCAGCATAAGCTGTCATCAGTAATTTTGATCTTGGCCATTCTCACAGGTTTTAGATAGAATTTCCGAGTTGTTTTGATTTGCGTTTATCTGATGACTAAGGATGTTGAGCATTTCCTTGTCTTTCAACAGTTTAGATTCCTCTGATGAGAGTTCTCTGTTTAGGTCTGTACCCCATTTTTTAAATTGGATTATTTGTTCTTTTGATGACCAATTTCTTGAGATATTTGTATATTTTGGAGATCAGACCTCTGTCTGATGTGGAGTTGGTGAAGATCTTTTCCCAGTCTGTAGGCTGTCCTTTTGTCTTGTTGAATGTGTCCTTTGCTTTACTAAACTTTTTATTTTCAGAAGTTCTCATTTATTAATTGTTTCTCTCAATGTCTATGCTAGTAAGGTCAATTATAGGAAGTGGTCTCCTGTGGCAGGCGTTCAAGGATACTTCTGAATTTCTCTTCTATGATGTTCAGTGTGACTGGTTTTATATTGAGGTATTTGATCCAATTTGATTTGAGTTTTGTGCATAGAGGTAGATATGGATCAATTTTATTCTTCTACATGTTGATATCCAGTTATATCAGCATCATTTCTTCAATATTCTTTCTTTATTCCATTTGATTATTTTTTTGCTTCTTTGTAAAAAAAAAACAGGTTTTTGAAGGTGAATGGTTTAACATCCAAGGCTTTGATTCAGTTTCATTGTACCTCCTTTCTGTTTTTATGCCAATGCCAGGCTGTTTTCAATAGTGAAGCTCAATAGTAGAGTTTTAAGTCTCTACTATATGGGATTGTGATGCCTCCAGAAGTTTTTTATTGTACAGAATTGTTTTGGCTATCCTGAGTTTTTTGCTTTTCCTTATGAAGTTGAATACCATTATTCAAGGTCTGTGAAGGATTTTGGTGGGATTTTGATGGGCAATGCATGGAATCTGTAGATTGCTTTGGTAAGATTGCCATTTTACTATGTTAATTCTAGCTACCCAAGATCATGGGAGATCTTTCCACTTTCTGGTATCTTCCTCAATTTCTTTCTTCAAAGATTTAAAGTTCTTGTCATACAAGTCTTCCACTTGTTTGGTTAGAGTTACTGCAAGATATTTTATGTTATTTGTAGCTATTGTAAAGAGTGATGTTTCTCTGATCTCTTTCTCAGCCCCTTTATCATCTGTGTACAGGAGGGCTACTGATTTCAGTTAATCTTGTATTCTGATACATTACTGAAAATGTTTGTGAGTTGGAGAAGTTCCTTGGTAGAACTTTTAGGGTCGCTTATGTAAACTATTATATCATCAGCAGACAATGAGAGTTTTACTTTTCTTTTCTGACTTTTTCCCCTTTATCTCCTTTTGGTGTCTTATTGCTGTAGCTAGGATCTCAATACCTATACTGAATAGATATGGAGGAAGTGGACAACTTTGTCTTATTTCTGATTTCAGTGGGATGGCTGGGATTTTCTCTCCATTTACTTTGATGTTGGCAATTGGCTTGCTGTATATTTCCTTTATCATATATAGGTATATTACTTAGGTGACAGAGCTGATCAGATGGTTCACTCAGGATTGTGGATTGAGGAATCCCAGCACTCTGCCCAGACTAAAGAGAACAATGACATATTCTCCATGGGTCACTAGGCTTTCAAATGTATTCATTTGACTAGGAACAAAAAATTAAGAAACAAAACAAAGCAGATCTGTGTCCTGTCATAGCTTAATAAAGGGACAATCAGTTTAATCTCTATAATCCTCAAGTGTCCTGAACTGCAGGAGAACTCCCCACATACTTTCTTGTCCTATGAAGTTTATTATTGGTCATTCAAAATGAAGCCTTTGATGAATTTTCACTACAGTCATATTAGTTGGTTTGACATCATATTACTGTGGCAGGATTCCCCAAGAAAACCACTTAAAGAGGCAGGAATAATTTCAATTTATAGCTTTGGGGATTGCTGTCCTTGATAAGATGGTTCCATGTCCCTCATCTTGTAAGAAGTAATTATATCACAGTGAAATTGAAGTGATCTGCTCACCAAAGACAGGAAGCAAAAGAGGGGAGGAAGGTAGGAAGAGAGAGAGAGAGAGAGAGAGAGAGAGAGAGAGAGACAGAGAGAGAGAGAGAGAGAAGGATAGAAGAAGAAGAAGAAGAAGAAGAAGAAGAAGAAGAAGAAGAAGAAGAAGAAGAAGAAGAAGAAGAAGAAGAAGAAGAAGAAGAAGAAGTTTCCAAGGGTCCAAACACATTCCCTCAAAGATATACTTCCTCTAGTTAGGCCATACCTTCTGAAGTTTCCAGAACTTCTCTGCAGGAGAAGTGCCTACTTGTTCATGTTGGCAAACCAGCTAGCTTAGCACAAAAATAACCACAAGAAACTCTATTAAGTAAAAGACTGCTTGGCCCATTAGCTCTATCTTCTTATTGTCAACCTTGTACATCTTAATTTAACCCATTTCTGTTAATCTGTATATCACCACATGGCAGGGGCTTACTGGCAAATGTTTGGCAAGTCTGACTCTGATGACTCCATGGCGTCTCACTGACTATGCCTTCTTTCTCTCAACATTCAGTTCTGTCTTCCCTGCTTACACAAGTTCTCCCCTATCACTCTGCCAAGGCAATTCTCTATTCATTATTCATAATCACAGCACACAGAGGGACCTCGAGCATCCAAAGCCTTTAGCTCATAAGTGGCTTAACAGATATAAACCATAATAGCTCTTTCTAAAATGTTACATAGTATTTTACATGCATTTACAATATTTCAAATCAACAAGTTCTCTCTGAAATCACAACAGAAATGAATGTCATGGCAGACATGTTCCTGGACACTAGTGCATGACCAGTGAATGTCTAAAGATGTCCCTTAGTTGGGACAGTCCTTGCCTAGTGGGATGAGGTTCTGGGTTTGGGTCCCAGCACCATGTAAGTTGGGTATAGTGGTACACACCCATAATGCCTGCACTTAGGATGTGGAGGGAGGAGGAACAGTAGCTCAAGGTTATCCTTAGTTGCAAATTGGAAGTCAGCCTGGACTACCTGATAACCTGTATTTCAAAAACAAAAATAGCCAGGGGACAAATCAAAAACACAATTAAGGGGAAGGAGTATAACAAGTGCAGATGGGGAAAATGAGTCAAGGGAGAAAGGTGGGAAGATTAATGTGCCTCTCCTTTAGACGTTAGTGTATTTTTCCAACATCATTGGCCTGTTCCTGGTGTGCTCCTCCTCAATGACAACGCCGTCTAAGGTGAGCAGATGCATCAGTGATGTCCATGAGCCCTGGGACATTCATATCTGTTTCTTTATTGATTTTTTGGGCTGTCCTTTTTGCCACAAACTTGTTTTTCAATAATAGATGAACGGCTTAGAAAATTCACAATAGAAGAAATGGATGTGTTGTGGGGAAGGGTATGAGAGGTAATAAGTGCATTATGGACACAGGAGACTTGGGGTGTACCTGGGCCACCACACAGCCACAGGTATGAGCTATACCATGGGTCAGGTAGGGCAGGACTCAACCAGGAACCCCCCGGGGGACTCAAGCCCCAGGCCAGGATATAACAACATCTCTGGGCCATGCCATGTGTTTAACACTTTAGAAAGCATGAGTCTATTGATGTCTCAATTTTCTATCTGGGTACAGTGAAAGGCTTGCTCTTACCTCTCTGACTAAAACTCAGGAAGACTGCAAAGGAGCTGACTTCCAGGGAGTTGTTCTTTTTTAAAAAATGCTCCAAGATCCTCGCGCAGAAGGCAGCAGAAATGCTGTAAGTCCCAAATGGTGGCGGCGTGCCATGTGGTAGCAGGCAGCAGGCCCTGGGAGCAGCCAGTCCCAGGCAGAAATGGCTGCCGGTCCCAGAGCGGTGGCCCGAGTGGTGGTGGTGGCGGGCCATGTGGCAGCAGGCATTGGGACCCAGGCAGAGTAGGCTTCTGGTCCTTGAGCAATGCTGGTTCCAGGCAGGGAGACACGTGGCAGGAGGGCAGAAGACAGAAACATGGATAGACAAGACATGCAGGGTGAGGTTGAATGTTTATTCAGTGGGTTATGGAGGAGGAAGGGTGAAGGGGGCGCAGAGATAGAGAGGGAGAGAGAGAGAGAGAGAAGAGGAGAAAGAGACAGAGAAGGGGGGAAGCAGAGAAGTGGGGAGAGAGGCAGAAGCGAAACTGCCTCTCCGAGAGGAAGATGGAAACAAAAGCGAGCTCACACCAGAAGCTGAAGATCAGCCTGCCTCAGCGGATGGGGGAGGGAGTGGACGTGGCTTGTCTCCTAAAGGGACCAAAACCATAACATTCCCAGGTCTTCCTTATAATTAAAAGTAAGCAAGTCAAGGAAGCAGAAAAGGAAGGGCCCAAGATGGCGGTGGGCAGGTCAGAGGTAATGGGATTGGGCGTGGCTTGTCCCTTAAAGGGACAGGAAAGCACAACATTCCCAGGTCTTCCTTATAATAAAAAGCAGGAGACCAGGGAGCACAGCCAAAAGAAACTGGGGCGGTAAACTCTCAAGACTGCTTCCGGCTGCTTCCCCCTTCTCTGTCTCTTTCCCCTCTCTCTTTCCCCTCTTCTCTCTATCCCCTCTTCTCTCTCTCTCTTTCTCTCTCCCTCCCCCCCTTCACCCTTCCTCCTCCATAATCCCATGAATAAACATTCAACCTCACTCTGCATGTCAAGTCAATCCATGTTTCTGTCTTCTGCCCGCCAGCCATGTGTCTCCCTGCCTGGGACCAGCCATTGCTCAGGGACCAGCAGCCATCTCTGCCTGGGGCCCACTGCCTGCTGCCACATGGCCAGCCACCACTGCTCTGGGACCAGCAGCTGTCTCTGCCTGGGACTGGCTGCTCCCAGGGCCCACTGTATGCTGCCACATGGCCCTCCACCACTGCTCTGGGACCAGCAGCTGTCCCTGCCTGGGACTGGCTGCTCCCAGGGCCCGCTGTCTGCCGCCACATGGCCCACTGCCACTGCTCAGGCCACCGCTCTGGGACCTGCAGCCATTTCTGCCTGGGACTGGCTGATCCCAGAGCCTGCTACCTGCCACCACATGGCCCGAAGCCACCATTTGGGACCTACAGCATTTCTGCTGCCTACTGCCACGGGGATCTTGGAGCATTTTTAAAAAAGAACAACACAGGTGATCAGTTCTCTCCTGTGAGTCCAGCACTCAGGATGCTATGGTTGGGTGGTGAAATAGAGACTATGGGTTACATAAAGTCCATCTGAAATACCAATACAGAAAGAAAGGATTGTTAGGTGAGACCTTGGAGGTAGGGTAGATTAGTGTTTTATTTGTTGAGACAGGGTTTCATATCGCCCAAGCTGTCCTCACACTGGCTTTGCAGGTTCACCTTGAGCTTACGTCATCCTGCTTCTACTTCACAGGTGCTAAAATTACATCTGCGGCCACCAAGACCAGTGAGACAGCAGTGGTCATTGAACCCAGGACTTGCTACATGCCATTCAGCCACTCTGCATCTGAGGTATGTCTACATCTGTTGACTTCATTTTCCCGCTATCCAGAATTTCACTGTAACTCACCAAGGCCTGCAACTATCCTGCATTTTCCTCTTTGGAGCAGAGTGGAGAGCACAAAACTCAGCCTGTGGGCTTTTTCTCCTGGGGGACCCACTATGTTAGATTCCTGTGCAAATCGATCATCACACTTTTGCCAACACCCTGATGGGTTCTTTCTCTATGTGCTTAGTAATCCAGGGGCAATTTCCTGAAGTTAAGCATGTGGCTTCTATGACTGTACCCTTCTCTCAAGGCTCACACTGTAACCAGCCTGTACGTTCTTCCTTAATATGCTTTCTAACACTGACTTGAGGAAGGTGACCTTTCCTCATTTATGTTCATCTTAAAGTCGTTTCTCATGAATATTTAAGTCTTCATATTGATGGACTTTGAGAAAGAATGAGTCATACCTCTGCAATCTTTTGAAATATTAGGTTAGTTCTCAACATGGGAAAGGTTATGAGTCTTTCAGTCAAGCCAAGGAAACACCAGCTTTAGAAGGCGAGGTGCTGATTGGTTTCCTCTGTCTTCCCAGAGAGGCTCCTAGAAAGGTCAGCTGGTCTTCTGGTCAGTACTGGAAAGCTACTTAGCAGGGTGGCAAAAGCAGTTAGCCATGACATCAGCGGTCGCATCTCTGGACATTCCATTGTATCCTGGAGATCTCTTGGAATCCCATGATGTCACCTTGTTGTAGCAACACCAACTGCCATTAGGACATTCCTCAGTCCCTAGAGGTTGAGCATCAGTCATGTTCTCAAGACTGAGGCTTCGCGTATTTGGGAGACAGAATGGAGAAGGTCCAGAGACCAGAGAGAGGCAGAAGAAAGCTACTGTTCACTTCTGGAAAAGACCCAGTGAGTCATGGGAAGGAAATGGGGAGATTGCCAAAGGAGGTGCACTTGAGGTGGGCTACCCAGTAACGGAGCTGAGGAACTGGAGCCTCAGAGAATAAGATGGACATCCCTGATTATCATACTTCCCAAAAGTCAAAGATTCCAGAATATTAGCTTGTCCATCTTGTGAGCCAGAGACTGAGAAAGGAAAGGCTGTTGTGCTGGGACCACCACTTAGCTCTTAACTTTACTGTGGTTTGGGGTGTTATGTTGGGACAGAAAAAGACCAGCAGGAGGCAGGGAAGGACGAATGTGTCCCCATCTTTCGTCAGACATCACTACACTACACCTGTAGTAGTTGCCTTTAGGTTCACTGTCTGTCTAACACTGTTCCCATGGAGACAAATGTGCTCCTGGCCGAGACCTTTAAACCTCAGACTGTTCAGCAGTCTGCTCAGGAGAATTCCTCTGACCTCCTTTCCCTGACAGTGACCCCCTTAGGGTTCTGAATCAGCAGTTGAGGATGGCATTTAGATCACAGGGTAACCAAACTTCTGTCAGAGTTATGGAACCAGAGCAGAGAATGGCTACTGAGTGTCAGCTTCAATGATCTGGGCTGTCAATGGGTGACTGGGTGAGTCTCTTGACCATGATGGAGCCCTGCCTGACTTTCCAATCCACAGCATGGGCCATGAGTAACCAGCAATGAGACATGGCCTCCTCATAACATCTGACTGCTTGTCCACTCTGCCATTTTTCTCATGGCTTCTAAATCACAGCAGGCTTCAGGTCTCTGGACCATGCTGCATCCTGTTCTTCTGTGAATATTCATGAAGAGGTGGTCTCTGTAGTCACCTGAAGAATTATAGGGAGGCCGAAATAAGCTGTGGATGCCTACAGAGCCACATCTCTAGAGTGATGGGAGATTTGAGAACCACACATGGGCCTGTCAACCTGGCCTAGAATATTTTGGTTGTCACTGGGTTTCAGACACAATTTTCTGTTTGGGACTCAGGATGGTCTGTCATTCTCCTATGCCTTTTGACTATGCAGTTTCACCTGTTTTATACCTATACACAGAAACCTCTACAGAGCCAGCATCCCATCCAATGCTCCTGAGCAAGAAGCAGATAAAGAAGGAAGAGGAGAGGCTGACCACAGAGCTGCAACTGATGACCAGGGAAAGAAATGACCTGAAAGACCGGCTGATGATCCTCACTGATGGAGCCGTGGACAATAGGTATCCATTGTTTCAAACTTCATGGGGCTGTAGGCAATGTCAACCTCACCTTCAGCCTTTGAACTCTCGATTTGTAGGAGGCTGTGCCAAACCTCATATCCTAAATTCTCCTCAGGGGACAGGCAGACCGTGAGTGACAGTGGCCATGAGATGTGGCCTCTACCTTTTCTGTTCTCTCCTAATGAAAACCAGGGCTTCTGGTCTCAGCCACAAAAATCAGGGATTGAGGCAGGTAATGTGTAGTTCCTAGCATGCATTTGGAAAGGAGCTGACAGGGGGTGGCTTGCATGAGGTACTACTACCTGCTGTTATTGTGTGTGGAGGCTCTAATTTCCTAGCATGTGATTGTGTGCTACAAGCCATGGTAGCAGCTGGAGGGGCCTGGTTTGACTGGAACATCTCAGTGTTTACCTGGAAAAGCTGGGTCTCATCACAGGTACTCTAGTTTTGTGTAGACTTCCATAAGACCATAGAGCGCTCTTTCTCTCTCTCTCTCTCTCTCTCTCTCTCTCTCTCTCTCTCTCTCTCTCTCTCTGTGTGTGTGTGTGTGTGTGTGTGTATATATGATGCTTTCTTTCTTTCTTTCTCTCTCTCTCTGTATATATATATATATATGATGCTTTCTCTCTCTCTCCGTATATATATATATATATGATGCTTTCTCTCTCTCTCTCTCTCTCTCTCTCTCTCTCTCTCTCTCTCTCTCTCTCTCTCTAGCTCTCTTTATTCTCTCTTTCTCTTACTCTCCTGTGGATATGTGTGAACATACACATTTGGAGATTTGTGTGTTCCTGATTTCTGGGAGTCAGTGATCTGCCGTGGTTTCTCATGATATCCTTCTCCCACTTTCCAGAAGTTTCCAGTGCTGACCCCTGGGAGGCCCACTTAAAGCAGGACAGCTTGTGTCCTACATGCTCACCTTGGTGGCACCTAGGAATTCCTAGGGGAGTTTATATCACTTCCTTCTCTTAAGACTCCAAACCATAATGATGTGCTCTAACTGTTCAGTGATTGTCAAACAGGACCCAAAATCAGTGTTCTGAAACAGGAGAGATGTCATTGCAATGTCTGGTGAACAGAGACATGTGAGAGAGACTCCTGGTAGCATAGAGAACCTGACTTACCATCTAGTCGTATTGAGTGAGCTCATGCAGTCAGTGCAGCTTCCATCTCAAGTTTAGCCTCAGCTGTGCTGGGATCAGAATAACAAGTTTAAAAGCACCAGGAGGTCCCACTACATAGGCACCAGAATCTTGCATCTGCTGTGCTATGGTAGATCAGGATACAACTTCAGTTCCTGTGATCATTGAAGCCTATGTTCATGGGGTCTTTTCTCCCATTTTCTAGTCCCTACAAGAACCACAAGCCAAATGCTTTGTATGAGAAGGTAAAGATGGATCACAAAGAGATCATGATGGAGCTAAACCATTTTGTGAGTGAAAACACCGAGACCTTGGATAATTTCAAGTTGCTGAGCAAGGAGACAGTCTTCTATCGGTAAGTGTCCATCTGGACATGGATAACAAAACTTGTGGAATGGCCATCTCTGACTTCCTTTTTCTCTGGATGGAGTGACTTCATCTCTGGTTCGAGCTTTTTTGCTTCTATGTAAGCAACTCTTAAACTTGTGTCTCTTGGATTCAGTTTTGCTAAGTGTGAAAGAGACTGTTAGCCCCTGCCACCTTGTCCTAGGGCCTCAAGAGCCTGTAGATAGAAAAGGTATTTACACTCTCAGGGGAATGTCAGGCAGCCTTGAACTTCTGGAGCTCAGGCCCATTCTTTACAGGTCTGGGGCTGTTGAATCTGTAGATAGATTGTACTCACCTTGAGTAACTTGTCCTCCCTTTGATTGTGTTTGCCCACTACATGCTGATGTTTCCCCATTACCACAGATAGTTAGGCCAGCTGGGGAACTACTCCTTCTACTGAAGGGACATGGATCCTTTTAGGTGTTGGAGTTTTCAATAGTAGTTTCATAATTTCTGGCATTACCTGTTCTCTCATTTGGGTTCTGAAGTGTAGGTGTTATGACTATATCAGACTCTTAGCTACCTAATCTAGGAAACATGAGGTCTTTTGGGGTGCTGTTTCCCAGAAATCAGGGGTAGCAGGAGGAGGCCTGCAGGGCCTTACTATGCAGAGTTTGTCTGCAGGGATCGGCACAGCCGACTACTGATGGAAAGGACTCAGCTAAAGAAGAAGGTGGATGAGCTGAGGCAGGAGGAAAGGAAACTGCAGAATAATTGGACTGTGCTGAAGTACCACCTGGAGGATTTGAAATTGATCCTTAATGACCAAGACGAAGAGATCAGTTACCTCAAAATCCAGCAACAACAGGTAGGGGCCGGCAACAAGTCAGGCTAAGCTCTGGTACTATTTGCCCATTTGACTACCTCTCTACCCATCCAACCACCAGTGTTTAACCCATCAACTTACTCACCCATACTCCCTTCTAGTCACGGACCTCATATATTCCAGACATTCCCTTCAGTGTCCATGCACAAGGACTTCTGGGAAGCTTTTGTCTTATGGAGATCTGAAATACGGGCAAGCCTTCCTTTCTGCTCTGCTCGAAGCTGCAATTCAGAGAAGGAAATGGGTCAATAACATATCACACATGTACTTGTATTTATGATGGGTAACCTTCTAGGCACAGAGCTTAGAGTGAGTGAGTTCTTGGTCCTGCTGCTTTTTTGTTTGGCAGGGATCATGTCCCATCGCAGGTGGGAAGCAGTTTATAAGGTGGAGATCCCTGTGCCAGGGCCAACAGAGTGCTTCTCTTACTCATGGATTTGCGTGGCCTGTTGGCTTCCCTTTTCTGCCTGCATCCCAATGTGTTCTCTTTGCTTCCCTGAATTCTTGGTTCACAGTGACAGAAGCTTGAATAGCAGCTTGTCAGCCCTGTTTTCTGAGAGTTGTGCTGGACTGTTCTCCCTTCCAGACTAAAATGTGTGGTTGACTGGATGATCATCTCGGGGCTTTTGACAAGCTGGTGGTGGAAGGTGGGAGATTTGGTCCTATGGCGGAAGAATTTCTGTAATCACATCAATATAGTCTAAGAAAATCACTTTTCTCACAATAATTTTAGTCCCCAAGGAATTATGGCTGAGTTGTGAGACTTTTCTGAAAGAACTGGTGTGGTTATTCTAAACTCAACTGTACATTGACCATGATGTTTATTTCTGCGACCTTCTATTTTCCATATTTCTCTTTAACACGCACTCCTTGTGGGTTTGAGTGTGAGTGCACGCATGTGTTTTTTCATGTGTGTGAGCGCACAAATGTGTGTGTAGTAGTGTAAGGATGTGGGTGTTGGGGTGCATCAAACATGTGCAGTTTCCAGTTCAGACCACTGTGTTGCTATCAGTCTGTACCAGAATCCTGGGGTTCTTACTTCCCCAGATGCTTTTGTTTAACCTGCCTAGCTGACCAGCAAGTTCTTGGGATCCTTTCTCTGTGCTTAGATATGTATGACTGTCTCTAACCCTCAACAAAGAACACAATTTTCTCTTAAACAGGAGCTGAAGAGATTGGAAGAAAGCTCTCAGTTCCTGCAGAAGCAGAGGGAAATGGTCATGCAGGAAAAGCACTTGGTCCAAAAGCTGCAGCATCACTTTCAGGTCTCTCAGATGAGGTAGGAGCCAGACTGGGAGAGGAGGTAGAGCCAAGGGGGGCCCATGGACTTGGGGACAATATCAATTCTGTCCATCTCTGAGGCTACAAGCTAGAGCAGGGAACAGAAGACCTCAGAGAACTGAGCTGGTCCAGTAACAAGAAATTCCGTCCAGCATATATTGTGTTTGATATTCAGTGTGTCTGTAGAATTTATTCTCTATACCTTCCTTCTGAAAACAGAGTTCTCCTAAGGCTTTCCCTGAACTCACAGAGAGCTGCCTGTTATGGCCTTCCAAGATATTGGGTTTATAGGTGTGCATCAAGGGGCATGGTAAAATTCGCGTTTTTATTTAGAAAAATCCAATGAAGATTAGAGATTTCCATCTTTAACACTGCTCTGTGTAACATTTGCCAACTTCCTGTGAAAAGTGCTCTCTGGATAGAATTGGTTAAGGACTTACCAGGAAGAACCCAGGCAGATGACTCGGCTGTAGGGAAGATCCTAACCTTCTCGGGTGTGTTCTGTAACCGACTCCCAAAGCCAGGATGCAGATTCCCAGCTCTAGTCCCTAGGAAAGCACCAGTTTTTATTTGGTCCCTGAGGACCGACAGGGACAACGTTCTCAGGCACACATCTCAGGAAATGCTGCTCTAGCACGACAGGCTCTATCTGCATGTTGTTCATGTTCAAGGTTCCTTCTGGGCATGAGGACTGAGCTAGCCACACACCCTTGTGCAGGGACCTGAGCTGCAGGCAGTTTAAGGCTATCTATAAAATGATGAATAGCTCATGTACAACTCATGCATTTCTCACGTGCTGTTGACTATAGTGTCAATATGCTGTTGCTGTTTACAAAATGATATCCCTGAATTATAGGAGAACACCCTTTTCTGTCTAGTAGAATGCACACTAACAGTGTTTATTTGAAATTATGACTTCAGTTTAATACTGAGCAAAGTTTTCGGCCCATCTACTCTGGGATCTTATTCCTTGTGAGTAACAACAAAGATATCAGTCACAAGAATAAATTCACTGTCCAGCAGAGCTGAGGTGAACTGAGGAAGCATCTTCAGCTAATGTGGCAGGTCTGTTTTTTTAAACTGCTTTTCTCTTCCAGGTCTGAAACTCCGCAGACTCATCTGGAACAGGCCACTGCCCAGGACGAGAGCCACCAGCAGAAGGATCTCCAAGAAGAACTAGGTGCTGAGTCCCATCCCCAGCAATACTGAATTCTAAGAACATATATTCTTCTTCAGTTCTGGTTACCCTTGAGTCATAGGTTCTGTTTGCCTAGCCAGTGACCCAGCATGGCTGCTTCTGGGCCTAGATTATTATTTTTTTTCTTTTTTTGATCATACCACTTGAGAGACCTGAGGAAGCCAAAGTAAGCCACAAACACCTTCTACACATGTTCGTCACATTAGGATCAAGGCCTACAGACTAAAAGACACCCCTTGTAGCTGGGAACTCAGCGGTGAAGGAAATTCCAGCTGATCTCCAGGTGATCACACCTAATCTGATTCATGTGTCCGCTGACTCAGTTCTCGAGAAGGGAAGAACGCATCAAAAATATACTTGAGATACAGAAATCCTGAGACAAAGATTACTCAGAAGCCTACATTTACCAGCAAGTGGACTCCACCTTGGGATAACATGACATATAAGCTCCTATGTGGAATGGATCCAGGAATCTTGAAAAAGCCATTAAAATTGTGACTATCTTCCTAGCGTTTCTCCAAGGCAAGCACTTGCCTGTAGTAGGTGTAGTAGGTTCTATCAATATTTAGTGATAAATGCTAATTATTATTAGCTTTATTTTGTTTGAGTTTTGTTTTAAATGCTTGTTTATGGTTCATTTGGTTTTGGTTTTGCTATTTTGATGTTATTTATTCTTGTTATTAGTTCCATAATTTTCAAAGTTTATCCATTGTTTATATTCACTATTGTTTCAAATATATTGTTTGTTAATAAAAAATTAATTTCCAACTTTTCACACTTAATTTCAGTTTCTTTCATCAAGTGTGGTGTCACACTGCTTTAAGCCCCAAATTTCCAGGTACAGATGGAAGCCATGGGTCAATGCCCAGTGGATGTCAACTCCTTGCTTTTATGCAGTTGGGCCACAGCTGCCTTAGTACAGCTCCTGATCTCAGCACTGTTGGTGACAGAGATCACGTGGG
Source organism: Microtus pennsylvanicus (assembly GCF_037038515.1). Lineage (NCBI taxonomy): Eukaryota > Metazoa > Chordata > Mammalia > Rodentia > Cricetidae > Microtus > Microtus pennsylvanicus. The sequence continues at coordinate 147,353,550 of NC_134579.1, read as the reverse complement.
ATCCTGTGTGCATGGTGCCTGTTCTTTTGAGGGCCCCCGTAGCTTCACCCTTCAGTGTTGTATGCCAGGAAAAACAAAGGAAACAGTAACAGATAATAAGATCCCGAATGGAGACTTGTCTGGCATCTGCCCCCTATGTCCTGGGACAGATGTCCCTGGAGAGCTAGGGTTCGGGCTTCTCTGTTCTCTTCCCTTTAGATTGCTTGGGGAACATTCACCATGCAGTGGAAAATGGCAGGCTGGAATATGTCCCCATGGTTCCCCAGGGACTCCCTGGTGACACCAAGCAGAGGTTAGATGTGATGCAACCTCTGAGCTCACTTCAGGGTATCTGTGACAGAAACAACATTGAGGTCCTATGGAAAGCCTTGACCAGTCTGGCTTCCATTTCATGCTCTTAAGCCAACCCTACAGAGGACACTTGTCCTGCTAGTCTGTGGTCTCTGAGGAGCAGAAGTGTCTGTGTCTTAAACACACCCTCTGGCGTGGGAGGTGTCTGTGTCTGAGAGCAATGAAGCCTGAAATCACTAGAGAAAATCACCCCATTTATCATGTGTCAGATGCCTGAGGGTACCTGATGAGGATGTCTCTGTCTTTGGGTAGAGAGGGGAACATCTTTGGTTTGGTTTGGGTTTCAGACGGGTACTCATGTTATTCCACATTGACCTTTAAGTTACTATTTCTGGGGTTCTCTACCTGGGTTCACACATAAGCCCCTTAAAGTTATATCTATTTACACTACAATTTATTACAGTATCAAAATTTCAGTTACGATGTAACAATAAAATATTTCAGGATGGGGCAGCACAGCTGAGGAAGTATATCAATGGTCACATCCCTGGGAAGGCTGAAAACCACTGAACTGCATGGTTAAGGCTCCCACCTCTACCTCCTGAGTGCTGGGACTTTACCTGGTACATGCAGTGGGGGGATCTAACCCAGCGATTGTGCGTAATAGAAAAGTGTCCTACCACCTGAGCAATGATCCTCACCACTTCACAGCCATTTCTGGAGGCAGGCCAGTGTCTTCAGGCAGGGGGATAGTCTAGGAGGCACCCCTTTGACACCTGGGCCTCCAGACTTTCACAGTTAATGACAACAACAGAAACACTGCAGAGCTCAGGCACTACCAAGACTGATCTGGATGCTGAAGAAGGCCCTTGTGGTGGCAGAAATTTCAAGAGTAGAGCTGGAGCTGTGGTCATGGCTGTGGAAGATCTGTATGTCTTTATTTGGGAGCTGGTTGTCAGCCCAAAGAAAATTCCAGCAACCATCCCCTCTGGATCTGATCCAATAGCAGAATAAGACGCCAGGGCGAGGGAGCAAGGACTGATCTCTCAGCTCAGACAGCTCAGTCTGCAGTGCATTTGTTGTGCAAACATGAAGACCTGAGTTTGATATGCAGCACCCATGAAATGGAAGGCCATGGCCAGGACTGCCTCAGTCATTAAGAGCATGGACTCTTTTTGCAGAAGATTGAATTCAATTCCCAACACCCAGGTGTGGTGACTTTGAACCACCTGTATGTCTACCTTTACCAACCAAAGCTCCATTTCTAGGATTTGTGTGCACATATGCACACACACACACACACACACACACACACACACACACACACACACACACACACACTAAGAATCAGCCCGAGAACAGGGACCATCAAATAAGGGGGCAGAAAGAAAGAGTCTCATGAAGAGGACCATGTGATGGAGGACACAGGCTTATTAGACAGGATGAGCTGAAGCTATGACTTGGCATTGATTGTCTTAATTTTCATTACTCTTCTTGAAGCCAGTCTTAACACCCTCCCCTGCTCGTTCTTCTCTCTCTCTCTGTCTCTCTCTCTGTCTCTCTCTCTCTCTTTCTCTGTCTCTCTCTCTCTTTCTCCCTCCCTCTCTTCCCCACTCTCTCTCCTTTCCTTCCTCCCTCTCTCTCTCTTAAATTTTTTTTTTGAGAATAAAACTGTGAACTTACGAAACAACCTGAAAGAAGAAGGATGACTGGATGGCAGGGAAATTTAATGTGGTCAGGGAGAGGAGGGATAGTCAGGCAATGCTCTTCAATGACATTTGACCTCGAACTTTCTGGAGAAGCAATAAACTTGACTAGTATGTAAGTTGAGCTGGGCACAGAGGCCCATTTTGCACATAAAATATGAATACAACAAAATAAAAACCCCATGATTTCAAAAGCCTGGAGAAGATGTCCTGATGGAGTCACCAGTGGTTCCCACAGTGGGGCTGTATGGCTAGGAGACAGTAGGTGGGTACGCAGAAAAGCAACAGCAAGAGTCGATTTCCATGGAGATAGGCTATATTCTTGTCAATGATGAAGAGCCACAGAAGCTATAAAATGTGGTCAAAATGCAGAAAAATCTCATCTTCCACACGCTTCACCTAGAAAACGTTTCCTATATCCCCTGCCCACCAACCTATATTCCATCATAGAGCAGACTGAATGATACAGGTATGGATTATTTAGGGTTTGTTCCCAGCATGCTCTGGACACACTCCATGTGGGGGGAGACCCTGTATCTGACACCACCAAAACACACTCGGTCAATATTTTGCAATAACTCAAAGGCCAAAGGGTGAGATTTTTTCTGTTTTGACCACATTTTATGCACACTGACTGTTCATCAATGTGGGGACCTTGGCTTGACATATATTTGGAAATGAGAGCCCTTCCAGCTGGGTCAAGGATGAAGATTGTTGTCATGGCAATATAGGGCTGCTGCGCACCCTACGTCAGTCTTGGGAACCACGTAAGATGACAGAAAATCCATCCATGTTCCTGGATCACTGGAGAAGAGTTGCTGGGTGATCTTCCAGCTGAGATTCCCAGTGATGTTGAAGGTATGCCTGTGATGTGAGCAAGAATCTTTTTAACAAACCCAATACCTTTGGTCCAATTTCTACCCAGCCCTTACAGTGTAGATAGTAATCGCTGTCTGCTACAGGCATCATGATACTTCCTCTGTGTCTGCCACTCATCTTTAAACTCTCCACAGCTGTCTTTTGTTCCACAGACATTCAGAATTTGTACTCTTAAATCTGTCCGTCTGAGGCTTTGTTATACAATAAGAAAGAACTCCTCCAACCCAAGATTACAAAGCAACATACTCTAATATTTCTCTCTCATTCTTCCCTTTTGCTTCTAAGTGGATCATTAATTGTCACAATATTTCAACTTCCTATTCTTGCTGGTGGTGTAAAAGGCTCGTTTCTGTTGTGTTTACTATGCACTCTCTAATCTGTTTTCTGAGACAGCTTTACTTTCCTCTGGGTCACATTTAGGGGGGTGTCTCTGGAATTTTGTAGTTTGTGCTAATAATATAACTATCCTTATATTATGTTTTTAATCCTCAGATTTTGACTGTTTTTTCTATTTATTCTTTCAGATTAGTTATAGAATAAACTATGTTTTCACCAAACATAGAAGTTTTGTTTACTAATTTACACTAATGAGCTAATTTGAGAAATATTGCCTTTACGACACTGAGCCTTCCTTAGAGAAACATAGTGTATTTCTCTCATTTATTCTTCTTTTGCTTACATAAAAAAGACTTGACTTTTCTTTACATTTGCTATCTTAGTTAGCTTCAGGTTGTTGAATAAAATACCCAAGGCTGAATAATTTATAAGAAGCGGTTTGGTTTGGCCGCAAATTTTGGAGGGTAAAAGCCTAAGTCTGGGTGACCTCCATCTGCTTGGCTCCCCTACAGAATCAGCCTCATCAGTATCAGGAGTCCTTGAGATGGAGATCACATGGTGATGAGGAATCAGGAGAGTCAATGGAGAGAGCTGGACCAACAATAGATCAGCCTGCTCTCCAGTTGAGCAATGCAGTCCCTGTAACCTGCCCTGAGGCATCACTTAGAACACCATTAAGCTGAATTTTGGTTGTGAGGCACAACAGTACTGGCCTTGACATCTCCCATCAGTCATTATTTCCAGGTGTGTTAAAGATCTTGCTTTGGTCTGAATTCCCCCTCTTGGCTGCTATGGTAGTGTGCATCTAGAATATACTCAGAAGGCCTCTGTGGTAAAGGTTTGGACTCCAGCCCATGGTGCTTTGGGGAACAGAGGGGACCTATAAGAAATGGAGACTGGAGGGAGGATTTCACATAGGCTTGCCACCTTTGAGTGAGACACTGAGAGCCCAGTCTGTCCTCTCTCATATGTGTACAAGTGAAGGGCTTGTCACATGCTGCCACCACAAGGGGCTATCTCACCACAGGCCCAAAACAGTGAACACAACCAATCAGAACTAAAGCCTTTAAAATGGAAACTAAAGTAAATCCCTTCTCTTTGTCCTTGACTATCTCTGGAACTTGTTAGAGTAAAAAACACTTACACCCTTACCCAAGCAGTGGTGATTAACATATCCGAGGGGTCTGCATATTTCCTTGTGCCCAGAGCTTCATAATAAAAATAGTTAAAAAAAACCATAGCCTGCTTGGGCGCTGGGTCCTAACCCAAAGCGGAGTATAAAGGGGAGGTCGGGGGCTTCTTTGTCCCCATAGCCCACCTGCAGCAAGCAGGGTAGGCCCTTTGTCTGCAAGCAAACCAAGCAGCACGGAGTTGCAATCAGGGCACCTAGTGAAACATCATTGTGGTGAGTGAGTGCTGCGGCACCTGGGAACAGCCCGCCTACACTTCCTGATCAACCTACAGGGCTACACTGCCCGGTACCTCCTCTCTCTTCCTATCCCATCCAGCTTACATCCAGATCCCCCTACCCCCTGTCTCCCTCCATCCCTCCCTTCTTGGAGCAGAGTGCCTCCCTGTTCAGCCTGCCTGGGCACTGGGACTGAACCCGAAGGTGAGTGCAAAGGGGAAGGTGGTAGCTCCTTTGTCTCCATAACCTGCCTGCAGCAAGCAGGGTAGGCCTTTGTTTGGAAGCTAACCAAGCAGCAAGGAGATCGGAACTGGACTCCAGGAGAAACAGCACGGGGGAGTGACATCACTTGGAAGGTACATCAGTTGGCAAGAAGACCTGATCCTGTAAAAGAAGATCCATAGGAGAATATTGGAAGGAAGAGATGGGGAGACGCCAATGCAAGAATTCACCCAACAATCTGAAGAACAACACGAAACCACCAGAAGCCAGCGACCTCACAACAGGAGGACATGAACACCTTAATCATGAAGAAGGAGAAAAAACTGACTTCATGACAGGGATTGACACCCTTAAACAGCATATAAAAAACGCCCTTATAGAAATGGATGAGAAGTATAACAGAAAGTTCGAGGAATTGAGTAAATCAGTGAATGATACCCTAGGAAAGCAAGGAAAAACAATCAAGCAGATAATGGAAACAGTTCATGATTTGAAAAATGAAATGGAGGCAAAGAAGAAAACACAAACAGAGGGCCGGCTGGACATGGAAAATCTAGGTAAACGAATAGAGACTACAGAAACAAGCATAACCAGCAGAATACAAGAGATAGAAGAAAGAATCTCAGAGTCTGAGGATAACATAGAGAAAATAAACGCACTGATCAAAGAAAACAGCAAGTCCAACAAACTCTCATCACAAAACATTCAGGAAATATGGGACACAATAAAAAGACCAAACCTAAGAATAATTGGAGTAGAAGAAGGAGAAGAAGTGCAGCTCAACGGTCCAGAAAATATACTTAACAAAATTATAGAAGAAAACTTTCCCAACCTGAAGAAGGATGTACCTATGAAGGTTCAAGAGGCATACAGAACCCCAAATAGGCTGGATCAAAAAAAAACATCCCCTCGTCATATAATAATCAAAACACAAAATATACAGAATAAAGAAAGAATATTAAGAGCCGCAAAGGAAAAAGGCCAACTTACTTATAAAGGTAAACCTATCAGACTTACACCTGACTTCTCTATGGAAACCATGAAAGCCAGAAGGTCCTGGATAGATGTACTGCAAAAACTAAGAGACCATGGATGCAAGCCCAGACTACTATATCCAGCCAAGCTTTCGTTCACCATAAATGGAGAAAACAAAATTTTCCAGGATAAAAACAAATTTAAGCAATACGTAGCCACAAATCCAGCCTTACAGAAAATAATAGAAGGAAAATCACTAACCAAGGAGTCCAACAAAGACCTCAATAACTCAGACATCTAGAGACCCTTCACCAGTGCAACTCAAAGAAGGGAAACACACAAACCCTACTACTTAAAAAGTGACCGGAGTTAACAACCACTGGTCATTAATATCACTTAATGTCAATGGACTCAACTCACCTATAAAAAGGCACAGGCTAAGAGACTGGATACGAAAACAGGACCCAACATTCTGCTGTCTACAAGAAACACACCTCAACCACAAAGACAGGCACCTACTCAGAGTAAAGGGCTGGGAAAAGGCTTATCAAGCAAATGGACCTAAGAAACAAGCAGGTGTGGCCATACTAATTTCTAACAAAGTTGACTTCAAACTTAAATCAATCAAAAGAGATGGAGAGGGACATTTTATACTCATAACAGGAAAAATTCATCAGGAAGAAATCTCAATCCTGAATATCTATGCCCCTAATATAAAAGCACCCACGTATGTAAAAGAAACATTGCTAAAATTCAAGGCAGCCATCAAACCGCACACACTAATAGTAGGAGACTTCAACACTCCTCTTTCACCAATGGACAGGTCAATCAGACAGAAACCTAACAGAGAAATTAGAGAATTAATGGAGGTAATGAAGCAAATGGACTTAACAGACATCTATAGAATATTCCACCCAAATAGGAAAGAATATACCTTTTTCTCTGCAGCTCATGGAACCTTCTCGAAAATTGACCACATACTCGGTAACAAAGCTAACTTACACAGCTACAAAAAACTATTACTAACCACCTGTGTCTTATCAGACCACCATGGATTAAAGTTAGAATTCAACAACAATGCTACCCCCAGAAAGCCTACAAACTCATGGAAACTGAACAGTCAACTACTGAACCATACCTGGATTAAGGAGGAAATAAAGAAAGAAATTAAAGTCTTCCTTGAATTCAATGAAAATAAAGAAACAACATACTCGAACTTATGGGACACTATGAAAGCAGTCCTGAGAGGAAAGTTCATAGCACTAAGTGCCCACTTAAAGAAAACAGAGAAAGCACATATTGGAGACTTAACAGCCCAACTGAAAGCTCTAGAAAAAAAAGAAGCAGACTCACCTAGGAGGAGTAGAAGACTGGAAATAATCAAACTGAGGGCTGAAATCAACAAAATAGAAACACAAAAAACAATCCAAAGAATCAATGAATCAAGAAGCTGGTTCCTGGAAAAAATCAACAAGATTGACAAACCCCTATCCAAACTAATCAAACGGCAGAGAGAAAATTTGCAAATTAATAAGATCAGAAATGAAAAGAGGGACATAACCACAGACACAGAGGAAATTCAGAGAATCATTAGATCTTACTACAAAAGCCTATATGCCACAAAACTGGAAAATGTAAAGGAAATGGATACTTTTTTAGATAAATATCATATACCAAAGTTAAATCAGGACCAGGTGAACAGTCTAAATAGACCTGTGAGTCGCGAAAGTGAAGAATTAGAAGAGGTTATCAAAACCTCCCTACCAAAAAAAGCCCAGGACCAGATGTTTTCAATGCAGAATTCTACCAGAACTTCCAAGAAGAGCTAATACCTATACTCCTTAATGTATTTCACAATATAGAAACAGAAGAGGCACTGCCAAATTCCTTTTATGAAGCTAGAGTTACTCTGATAATAAAACCGCACAAAGACTCAACCAAGAAAGAGAATTATAGACCAATCTCACTCATGAACATCGATGCAAAAATCCTCAACAAAATACTGGCAAACCGAATCCAAGAACACATTAGAAAAATTATCCATTATGATCAAGTAGGCTTCATCCCAGGGATGCAGGGCTGGTTCAACATACGAAAATCTATCAATGTAATCCATCATATAAATAAACTGAAGGAAAAAAACCATATGATCATCTCATTAGATGCTGAAAAAGCATTTGACAAAATTCAACATCCCTTTATGATAAAAGTATTGGAGAGATGAGGGACACAAGGGTCATACCTAAATATAATAAAAGCTATATACAGCAAGCCGACAGCTAACATCAAATTAAATGGAAAGAAACTCAAAGCCATCCCGTTAAACTCAGGAACACGACAAGGCTGTCCACTCTCACCATACCTCTTCAATATAGTGCTTGAAGTTCTAGCCATAGCAATAAGACAACATAAGGGGATCAAGGGGATTTGAATTGGAAAGGAAGAAGTGAAAGTTTCGTTATTTGCAGATGATATGATAGTGTACATAAGCGACCCCCAAAACTCCACCAATGAACTTTTACAGCTGTACCTTTAGTAATGTGGCAGGATACAAGCTCAACTCCAAAAAATCAGTCGCCCTCTTATACACAAAGGATATGGAAGCAGAGAGGGAAATCAGAGAAGCTTCACCTTTCACGATAGCCACAAACAGCATAAAATATCTTGGGGTAACCCTAACCAAGGAAGTGAAAGATCTATTTGACAAGACCTTTAAGGCATTGAAGAAAGAAACTGAGGAGTATACCAGAAAATGGAAGGACCTCCCTTGCTCTTGGATTGGGAGGATCAACATAGTAAAAATGGCAATTCTACCAAAGGCAATTTATAGATTCAATGCAATCCCCATCAAGGTCCCATCAAAATTCCTCACAGATCTTGAGAGGACAATAATCAACTTTATATGGAAAAACAAAAAACCCAGGATAGCCAAAACAATCCTATACAATAAAGGATTGTCTGTACACATTACCATCCCTGACTTCAAACTCGATTACAGAGCTGCAGTGATGAAAACATTGTGGTACTGGCATAAAAACAGAGAAGTCGACCAATGGAATCGTATAGAAGACCCGTATTTTAACCCACAAACCTATGAACACCTCATTTTTTTTTTGTTTGATCTGATTTTATTGATTTCTTCCACCTTCCATTATCTTCCCAGGGAATTTTTGGCCCGTTCCCGTGGATAAACCAGCCTTGGGCCACACAACTAGGCCCTCTGCCCTCCTCTTTTAAGGGAGGAGGGAAGTGGGGCTGGAGGACTCTTCCACTCATCAAACCTTATGGCAAGGGAAACCCCAAAAACTGGACAAAAGGGTAAAGTTGCTCAACCCTGCTGGTTGAGACTGAGGCTCTCATCAACGGGAGAATCACCTGAACTTGGGGAGAAGGACTAGGAATAGAAAAGGGGGTGTAAAGGGTTAAAGGTCTGAACCGTGGGGGGTAGAGGATGCCCCCAGGGAGTTGTCAATCATTTTCCCACCCCACAGCAACCCCATGTCCCTGAACTGGCCCTCAAACGCGGAAACAACCGGTTTGTCCATCACCAAGGTCCTTCCCTCCGTCCCTTTCTTTTGGTCTCTGGGCAGTTGCCGCCTTGCTCCCCTGGGGTATAAAGACCCTGGTCGCCCGCTGAGAGGGCAGGGATGGGGCTGGTTATGCAGCCTTCTACAGTTAAGGCTTTTCCGGAAGCCATCCCTTGGTTCATTGGTCGAGATGAGGGACTATCACCCCGACCTCTCAGGTGCTTGAAGATCACTGTCATTTGCGGTTCTCGGCACACAGTCCGTAAAATGCAAAAAGACAGACAAATCTGAGAATCAAGGCTCCCTCCTGGAGTCCTCAGACTGCCCGGGGCCCCAACCCGGAGAAGAGGTCTAAAGCTCAGGGTTCTTCCAAGTTGACCCACCAGGATTTGAGGCCCGGGGGCGGGCTCGGGGACAGCGGGTCCTCCCATCTGCCACCTCCACAGCGGGTGGGCAGGCGGAGGCTTTTCGTCTCCCTGGAGGCGAAGCGAGGAAGCCGGCCCTAAGTCTCCGTCCTCTTCCACCACCAGGGCTGGTGGACAGGGAAAGCAGTCGAGGAGGCTAAAGGTGCTCGAGGTGGGGAGCGTCGGGACGGGCGGGCGGGGCTGCACTCCGCGCGGAGGCGGCGCTGGCCGCCGGCGTTTCTTGGCTGCTACCCGGGCTTTGGCTGCCGGCCGCTCGGGCCCTCGGCGCAAACTTGGAGTGTCCAGGGCGAAGCCCTTCGCATAACACCAAAGTTTCGAGCGGCGGATCAGGCGATTGAAATGTTCCTGGCGGAGATCACTGGGCGCGTCCGGCGCTGCGTCTGCCGTCGAAGGGCTGAGCGCGGGTGCCTCGGGCGCGGCAGGGGCAGGGTCTCCACCAGATGCAGCCGCCGAGGCCGGCACAGGCTGCTCCGGAGACGCAGGTTCCGGGGAGAGGCCCGCAGGTGGCGGAGGAAGCTGGGAGCTGGGCTCATGAGGCGGACTGCTAGCTGCATCAGGCTGGAACTCCAGACTCGGGGCTGGCCTGGGCGGGGACCAGGCGGAGCTGGTCGGAGAATCCCGAGGACGCCGGGGAGCAGGGCAGCAACCGGGAGGTGCGCAGGAACCAGAACCGAAGTGCGGGAAGCCGCCTCCACCCTCTTCCTCTTCTTCGCCGCCTGGGCACACCGCGATTCCTGCATCCTCGCGGGCCGCGGAGCTCACGTCGCTCGGTGGCCCGGCCTGTTCCCCGAGGTGCTTCAGACTGTCCACAGCCCTGCCGCCGGTGCATGGCGAGGCCGGGGGGCCCAGCAGTACCGGGGTCCGCGGCGCCAGCTCTCCAGCCCCCAGGCCCAGGGCGGACGGCCGGGGTTTGGCAAGGGCGCAGAAGGCGAGGGCAAGCAGGCACAGCGGGGAGAACTCCGGGGTCCCCCGACGCGGTTTCCGGGGCGTGGGCGAGCAGGGAGACCCCCGCGGGGACGCGGGCACTGTCAAGCGGGGAGGAGGACACAGAGTCTCCATGGAGCAGCCTTGGGGGTCGCCCACTGCGGGGGCCCTGGTCCCAAAGGCGGGATGCCCCGGCGGCCCGAAGAGCCCGCTGGCCAGGGGAACATCGCCCCCCGTCGACGGGAGGTCTGTGCTCACGGGCGCCCTGGGCCCGCCACCGGGGACCCGCGGCGGTGCTCCGGGTCCCTCCGCGGTCTCGTCACGCGGCCCTCGCGGCGGCCGGACTCCTGGGTCCCCCGCGCGTCCCCGGTGCAATCGGTCGCGCTTCCTGCCGCCGCGTTCCCGGCGCACCCCCCTCAACGCTGAGGCAGGGGCAAACAAAGCGGCCGCACTCACAGCCGGCGGGAAGGACCCCGGCCCGGCGCCCGGTGCCCGGGCCCAGCGGCGGGGAGGGCGCCTTCCGCCCTCTCGGCTTCTTTCTTTGAACACCTCATTTTTGATAAAGGAGCCAAAAGTATACAATGGAAGAAAGAAAGCATCTTCAACAAATGGTGCTGGCATAACTGGATGTCAACCTGTAGAAGAATGAAAATAGACCCATATCTATCACCGTGCACAAAACTCATGTCCGAATGGATTAAAGACCTCACTATCAGTCAGAACACACTGAAACTGATAAAAGAGAAAGTGGGAAGTACCCTACATCAGATGGGCACAGGAGATCGCTTCCTATATGTAACCCCAACAGCTCAGACATTGAGGGCCACATTGAATAAATGGGACCAACTAAAACTGAGAAGCTTCTGTAAAGCAAAGGACACTGTCACCAAGACAAAAAGGCAACCTACTGACTGGGAGAAGATCTTCACCAACACCGCAACAGACAAAGGTCTGATCTCCAAAATATACAGAGAACTCAGGAAACTAGACTTTAAAATGCTAATTAATCAATTAAAAAATGGGGCACTGACCTGAACAGAGAATTCTCAGCAGAGGAAGTTCAAATGGCCAAAAGACACTTAAGGTCATGCTCAACCTCCTTAGCGATCAGGGAAATGCAAATCAAAACAACTTTGAGATATCATCTTACACCTGTCAGAATGGCTAAAATAAAAAACTCCAATGATAGCCTTTGCTGGAGAGGCTGTGGAGGAAGGGGTACCCTCATCTATTGCTGGTGGGAATGCAATCTTGTGCAACCACTTTGGAAATCAGTGTTTCGGTTTCTCAGGAAATTCGGGATCAACCTACCCCTGGATCCAGCAATACCACTCCTGGGAATATACCCAAGAGATGCCCTATCATATGACAAGAGCATTTGTTCAACTATGTTCATAGCAGTATTATTTGTAATAGCCAGAACCTGGAAACAACCTAGATGCCCTTCAATGGAAGAATGGATGAAGAAAGTGTGGAATATCTACACATTAGAGTACTATGCTGCGGTAAAAACACTGACTTCTCGAATTTTGCATGCAAATGGATGGAAATAGAAAACACTATCCTGAGTGAGGTAACCCAGACCCAAAAAGATGAATATGGGATGTACTTACTCACAATTGGTTTCTAGCCATAAATAAGGGACACAGAGCCTACAATTGGTGATCCTAAAGAAGCTAAGTAAGAAGGTGAACCAAAGGAAAAACATATAGTTATCCTCTTGGCTATGGGAAGTAGACAAAGTTGCCAGGGAGAAAATTGAGATCTTGGGGGTGGGGTGGGATGGGGGTAAGGGGAGATGGGGAGAGAAAAGGGAGAAGGGGAGGAAGGGGGAAACTTGGGGTAAAAGCAGGATTGGGATAAAGGAAGGTTGGATAGGGGAGCACGGAAGCACAATTCTTAGTTAAGGGAGCCACCTTAGGGTTGGCAAAAGACTTGAATCTAGAGTGGCTCCCAGGTGCCCAAGCCTAGGTCCCCAGTTAATTCCTTGGGCAGCTGGGGATAGGGAACCTGAAATGACCCTATCCTAGAGCAATACTGACGAATATCTTGCATATCATCATAGAACCTTCATATGGTGATGGATGGAGATAGAGACAGAGACCCACACTGGAGCACTGGACTGAGCTCCCAAGGTCCCAATGAGGAGCAGAAGGAGGGAGAACATGAGCAAAAAGTCGGGACCACGAGGGGTGCACCCACCCACTGAGACAGTGGAGCTGATCTATTGGGAGCTCACCAAGGCCAGCTGGACTGTGACTGAAAAAGCATGGGATAAAACTGGACTCTCTGAACATGGCGAACGATGAGAGCTGATAAGACGCCAAGGACAATGGCAATGGGTTTTGATCCTACATAATGTGCTGGCTTTGTGGGAGCCTAGCCAGTTTGGATGTTCACCTTCCTAGACATGGACAGAGCGGGGAGGACCTAGGACTTAACACAGGGCAGGGAAATATTGGTACATATATGTGCATGAGCATACACTCTGTGCATGCACAAAAATACTGGCGCATGCATACACATTATCCTCCAATATATATTACATGCAAAAAAACAGGAAAATAAAATCCAACACTTCAAAACTGACAGTTTTCTAATTGAACTTGATCCCCCAGAAGAGACTTATCCTTTTCTTCTCTGCCCAAAATAAAATTTCTTCTTAGAGGAAGAAATAAACAGCTCATTTTTTTTTTTTTGAATTGAAGAGAGAAAACTTGTCCTAGGGAAATTCCCAGGAATCCACAAGGATGACCAAAGTTAAGACTCCTAGCAATATTGGAGAGGGTGAGTGAAGTAGATTCCACTGTAGTCAGATTGGTGACTCTCCTAACTACCATCATAGAGCCTTCATACAGTAATTGATAGAACCAGATGCAGAGATCCACCACCAAGCACCAGACCGAGCTCCGGGAATCCAGTCAAAGAGAGACAGAAGGGTTTATAGTATAAGCAAGAGAGGTGAGAAGGAAGTCTACAGAGAGAGCTGAACCAAGGTTGTGAAAACTTGTGAACTCTAGACCTGCAGCTGTGGAGTCTCCATGTAACTGAACTAGGCCTTCTGCATGTGCGAGAAAGTTGTGTTGCTTGGCCTATCTCAGGAGCTCTTGGCAGAGGGACCAGAATCTATCCCTGATGCATGAACTTGCTTATTGGAGCCCATTCCCTATCGTGGAATGCCATGCTCAGCCTTAAGATGGGAGGAGGAATGAGCTTGGCCCTGCTTCAACTTAATATGCCAGGTTTTATTGATTCCCCATGGGAAACCCTATACTTTGGGAGGGGCAAGGGAGTGGGCTGAGGGGAGGCAACAAGGGGACAGAGGATTGGTTGGAATATAAAATGAAATTTAAAAAAGTGAAATAAAGAACATTCTTTAACGACTAATTTCAGTCCTTTTTACCATGTGTAAGGAAATATGCATATGGATTTCAAAGATCGTCTTGCAAAGATTACTGATATTTACCATTAGAAAAATAGGTATTTGGTAATATATATGAGACAACCTTTCCTTGGTAAGATCTGGCCATTCCTGAAACTAAATCTACTATCTGTGTAGACCAGACTAGCTCAAATTCAGAGATTTACCTTCCTATGCCTCCTATATGTTTTATTAAAGGCACGTGCCACCATACCCTGCTGTGATGAATATTTTGTAAATGACATTTGCTGTGTCATATGGTAAATATTTTCACATGATTTCTATAGTGGCTTCATCACTTACTATCCCACTGACAGTGAATGAAAGTTCCCCATCCTTATCAGCATGTGTTGTCAATTGTTTCTTTTGCTTTTTATCATACTGGCTGGTGGGAAAAGAATTCTCAAGCAGTTTTAAATTGAAAAAAATTTCATGAGTATAAGTGATATATAACACTTTTTTGAGATATATTTTTAGTTGTTTCTTTCTCAAAAGTTCTCTGTTCAGATCCCTACCTTTTTTTTGAGTATACCACTGGGAGTAATTGAAGATTCTCTACCGCCTTGAAGAGCATTTAAAATGTTAAGCAGCTTGGTTGCAGCTGCTCTAGATGCTGGCTCCACCTCTCTCCAATTTCAAAATGGTGGAAGTACTATTTCTGCTAGCTCTGGAGCCGCCACGAAGTCACCAGAGTCAGACACACTGAATCTTTCCTAATAAGCCACGACCTCGTGGTAAACACACATTTAAAAAAAATATGTTAGATCAGAAGTGAGAGTAGGCCAAAAAGAGGCTAGATATAATGGGCCAGACAGTAATTTAATTAATTTCTGTGTGGTTATTTCAGCTATAAGCTAGCCGGGCAGTAGAATGGAACAAGGGGCCCGCGTTCCTCCTACCTCAGTCATGTAGATTAGATCTATATGTGTCTCTCTTAGGGTCTAGATTATCTGGGATTGTGATTCTTAGGCTGGTTTTCTTTGCTTTACATTTAAAAATGATTTATGCGTGAGTACATATTATGTTTGTGTTGCTGAGTCTGGGATACCTTATTAAAATGATGTTTCCTGATCAATCCATTAGCCTGCAAATTTCAAGATGTTGTTACTTTTCTCTGCTATGCAGTACTCCATTTTGTAAATGTATCACATTTTCCTTATCCATTCTTCGATCGAGGGGCATTTAAGTTGTTCCCAGGTTCTGGCTATGATAAACAATACTGCTATGAACATACATAAGCACATGTCCTTTGGGTGCGATTGAGCATCCTCTGGATATATACCCAAAAGTGGTATTACTGCATCTTCAAGGACGTTCTTTTCAAATTTTCTAAGAAAACACACACCGATATCCAAAGGGGCTGTACTAGCTTGCACTCCCACCAGCAATTAAGGAGTGTTCCCTTTACCCCACAATCTCTCCAGCATAAGCTGTCATCAGTAATTTTGATCTTGGCCATTCTCACAGGTTTTAGATAGAATTTCCGAGTTGTTTTGATTTGCGTTTATCTGATGACTAAGGATGTTGAGCATTTCCTTGTCTTTCAACAGTTTAGATTCCTCTGATGAGAGTTCTCTGTTTAGGTCTGTACCCCATTTTTTAAATTGGATTGTTTTTTTCTTTTGATGACCAATTTCTTGAGATATTTGTATATTTTGGAGATCAGACCTCTGTCTGATGTGGAGATGGTGAAGATCTTTTCCCAGTCTGTAGGCTGTCCTTTTGTCTTGTTGAATGTGTCCTTTGCTTTACTAAACTTTTTATTTTCAGGAGTTCTCATTTATTAATTGCTTCTCTCAATATCTATGCTAGTAAGGTCAATTATAGGAAGTGGTCTCCTGTGGCAGGCATTCAAGGATACTTCTGAATTTCTCTTCTATGATGTTCAGTGTGACTGGTTTTATATTGAGGTATTTGATCCAATTTGATTTGAGTTTTGTGCATAGTGGTAGATATGGATCAATTTTATTCTTCTACATGTTGAAATCCAGTTATATCAGCATCATTTCTTCAATATTCTTTCTTTATTCCATTTGATTATTTTTTTGCTTCTTTGTAAAAAAAATCAGGTTTTTGAAGGTGAATGGTTTAACATCCAAGGCTTTGATTCAGTTTCATTGTACCTCCTTTCTGTTTTTATGCCAATGCCAGGCTGTTTTCAATACTGAAGCTCAATAGTAGAGTTTTAAGTCTCTACTATATGGGATTGTGATGCCTCCAGAAGTTTTTTATTGTACAGAATTGTTTTGGCTATCCTGAGTTTTTTGCTTTTCCTTATGAAGTTGAATACCATTATTCAAGGTCTGTGAAGGATTTTGGTGGGATTTTGATGGGCAATGCATGGAATCTGTAGATTGCTTTGGTAAGATTGCCATTTTACTATGTTAATTCTAGCTACCCAAGATCATGGGAGATCTTTCCACTTTCTGGTATCTTCCTCAATTTCTTTCTTCAAAGATTTAAAGTTCTTGTCATACAAGTCTTCCACTTGTTTGGTTAGAGTTACTGCAAGATATTTTATGTTATTTGTAGCTATTGTAAAGAGTGACGTTTCTCTGATCTCTTTCTCAGCCCATTTATCATCTGTGTACAGGAGGGCTACTGATTTCAGTTAATCTTGTATTCTGATACATTACTGAAAATGTTTGTGAGTTGGAGAAGTTCCTTGGTAGAACTTTTAGGGTCGCTTATGTAAACTATTATATCATCAGCAGACAATGAGAGTTTTACTTTTCTTTTCTGACTTTTTCCCCTTTATCTCCTTTTGGTGTCTTATTGCTGTAGCTAGGATCTCAATAACTATACTGAATAGATATGGAGGAAGTGGACAACTTTGTCTTATTTCTGATTTCAGTGGGATCGCTGGGATTTTCTCTCCATTTACTTTGATGTTGGCAATTGGCTTGCTGTATATTTCCTTTATCATATATAGGTATATTCCTTTGGTGACAGAGCTGGTCAGATGGTTCACTCAGCATTGTGGATTGAGGAATCCCAGCACTCTGCCCAGACTAAAGAGAACAATGACATATTCTCCATGGGTCACTAGGCTTTCAAATGTATTCATTTGACTAGGAACAAAAAACTAAGAAACAAAACAAAGCAGATCTGTGTCCTGTCATAGCTTGATAAAGGGACAATCAGTTTAATCTCTATAATCCTCCAGTGTCCTGAACTGCAGGAGGACTCCCCACATACTTTCTTGTCCTATGGAGTTTATTATTGGGCATTCAAAATGAAGCCTTTGATGAATTTTCACTACAGTCATGTTAGTTGGTTTGACATCATATTACTGTGGCAGGATTCCCCAAGATAACCACTTAAAGAGCAGAAAAACTTTCAATTTATAGCTTTGGGGATTGCTGCCCTTGATAAGATGGTTCCATGTCCCTCATCTTATAAGAACTAATTATATCACAGTGAAATAGAAGTGATCTGCCCACCAAAGACAGGAAGCAAACGAGGGGAGAGAGGTAGGAAGAGAGAGAGAGAGAGAGAGAGAGAGAGAGAGAGAGAGAGAGAGAGAGAAGGAGAGAAGAAGAAGAAGAAGAAGAAGAAGAAGAAGAAGAAGAAGAAGAAGAAGAAGAAGAAGAAGAAGAAGAAGAAGAGGAGGAGGAGGAAGAAGAAGAAGTTTCCAAGGGTCCAAGACCCAGCCACCAAACACAATCCCTCAAATATATACTTCCTCTAGTTAGGCCATACCTTCTGAAGTTTCCAGAACTTCTCTGTAGGAGAATTGGCTACTTGTTCATGTTGGCAAACCAGCTAGCTTAGCACAAAAATAACCACAAGAAACTCTATTAAGTAAAAGACTGCTTGGCCCATTAGCTCTATCTTCTTATTGGCAAACTCGTACATCTTAATTTAACCCATTTCTGTTAATCTGTATATCACCACATGGCAGTGGCTTACTGGCAAATGTTTGGCAAGTCTGACTCTGATGACTCCATGGCGTCTCACTGACTATGCCTTCTTTCTCTCAACATTCAGTTCTGTCTTCCCTGCCTACACAAGTTCTCCCCTATCACTCTGCCAAGGCAATTCTCTATTCATTATTGGTAATCACAGCACACAGAGGGACCTCCAGCAGACAAAGCCTTTAGCTCATAAGTGGCTTAACAGATATAAACCATAATAGCTCGTTCTAAAAGGTTACATAGTATTTTACATGCATTTACAATATTTCAAATCAACAAGTTCACTCTGAAATCACAACAGAAACGAATGTCTTGGAAGACATGTTCCTGGACACTAGTGCATGACCAGTGAGTGTCTAAAGATGTGCCTTAGTTGGGACAGTCCTTGCCTAGTGTGATGAGGTTCTGGGTTTGGTTCCCAGCACCATGTAAGTTGGGTATAGTGGTACACACCCAGAATGCCAGCACTAAGGATGTGGAGGGAGGAGGAACAGTAGCTCTAGGTTATCCTTAGTTGCAAATTGGAAGTCAGCCTGGACTACCTGATAACCTGTCTTTAAAAGAAAGAAAATAGTCAGGTGATAAATCACAAACACAGTAAGGAGAAGGAGTATAACAAGTGCAGATGGGAAAAATGAGTCAAGGGAGAAAGATGGGAAGATGAATGTTCCTCTCCTTTAGACTTTAGTGTATTTTTCCAACATCATTGGCCTGTTCCTGGTGTGCTCTTCCTCAATGACAACGCCGTCTAAGGTGAGCAGATGCATCAGTAATGTCCATGAGCCTTGGGACATTCATATCTGTTTCTTTATTGATTTTTTGGGCTGTCCTTTTTGCCACAAACTTGTTTTTCAATAATAGATGAACGGCTTAGAAAATTCACAATAGAAGAAATGGATGTGTTGTGGGGAAGGGTATGAGAGGTAATAAGTGCATTATGGACACAGGAAGACTTGGGGTGTACCTGGGCCACCACACAGCCACAGGTATGAGCTATACCATGGGTCAGGTAGGGCAGGACTCAACCAGGAACCACCCGGGGGACTCCAGCCCCAGGCCAGGATATAACAACATCTCTGGGCCATGCCATGTGTTTAATACTTTAGAAAGCATGAGAATATTGAGGTCTCAATTTTCTATCTGG
This sequence comes from Microtus pennsylvanicus, assembly GCF_037038515.1. Classification (NCBI taxonomy): domain Eukaryota; kingdom Metazoa; phylum Chordata; class Mammalia; order Rodentia; family Cricetidae; genus Microtus; species Microtus pennsylvanicus. The sequence continues at coordinate 147,334,375 of NC_134579.1, read as the reverse complement.
GTACAGTGAAAGGCTTGCTCTTACCTCTCTGACTAAAACTCAGGAAGGCTGCAAAGGAGCTGACTTCCAGGGTGTTGTTCTTTTTTAAAAATGCTCCAAGATCCCCGCAGCAGAAGGCAGCAGAAATGCTGTAAGTCCCAAATGGTGGCAGCGTGCCATGTGGTAGCAGGCAGCAGGCCCTGGGAGCAGCCAGTCCCAGGCAGAAATGGCTGCCGGTCCCAGAGCGGTGGCCCGAGTGGTGGTGGTGGCGGGCCATGTGGCAGCAGGCAGTGGGACCCAGGCAGAGTAGGCTTCTGGTCCTTGAGCAATGGCTGGTTCCAGGCAGGGAGACACATGGCGGGAGGGCAGAAGACAGAAACATGGATAGACAAGACATGCAGGATGAGGTTGAATATTTATTCAGGGGGTTAGGAGGAGGAAGGTTGAAGGGAGGGCAGAGAGAGAGGGAGGGAGGGAGAGAGAGAGAGAGAGAGAGAGAGAGAGAGAGAGAGAGAGAGAGAGAGAGAGGAGAAAGAGACAGAGAAGGGGGGAAGCAGAGAAGTGGGGAGAGAGGCAGAAGCGAAACTGCCTCTCCGAGAAAAAGATGGAAAAAAAAGCAAGCTCACACCAGAAGCTGAAGATCAGCCTGCTTCAGCGGATGGGGGAGGGAGTGGGCGTGGCTTGTCTCTTAAAGGGACCAAAACCATAACATTCCCAGGTCTTCCTTATAATAAAAAGTAAGCACGTCAAGGAAGCAGAAAAGGAAGGGCCCAAGTTGGAGGTGAGCAGGTCAGAAGTAATGGGAGTGGGCGTAGCTTGTCCCTTAAAGGGACAGGAAAGCACAACATTCCCAGGTCTTCCTTATAATAAAAAGCAGGAGACCAGGCAGCACAGCCAAAAGAAACTGGGGCGGAGAACTCTCAAGACTGCTTCCGGCTGCTTCCCCCCTCTCTGTCTCTTTCCCCTCTTCTCTCTTTCCCCTCTTCCCTCTCTCTCTATCTCTCTCTCTCTCTCTCTCTCTCTCTCTCTCTCTCTCTCTCTCTCCAACCCCCTTCACCCTTCCTCCTCCATAACCCACTGAATAAACATTCAACCTCACCCTGCATGTCAAGTCTATCCATGTTTCTGTCTTCTGCCCGCCCGCCATGTGTCTCCCTGCCTGGGACCAGCCATTGCTCAGGGACCAGCAGCCATCTCTGCCTGTGGCCCACTGCCTGCTGCCACATGGCCAGCCACCACTGCTCTGGGACCAGCAGCTGTCTCTGCCTGGGAATGGCTGCTCCCAGGGCCCACTGTATGCTGCCACATGGCCCTCCACCACTGCTCTGGGACCAGCAGCTGTCCCTGCCTGGGACTGGCTGCTCCCAGGGCCCGCTGTCTGCCGCCTCATGGCCCGCTGCCACTGCTCAGGCCACCGCTCTGGGACCTGCAGCCATTTCTGCCTGGGACTGGCTGCTCCCAGGGCCTGCTGCCTCCCACCACATGGCCCGAAGCCACCATTTGGGACCTACAGCATTTCTGCTGCCTACTGCCACGGGGATCTTGGAGCATTTTTAAAAAAGAACAACACAGGTGATCAGTTCTCTCCTGTGAGTCCAGCACTCAGGATGCTATGGTTGGGTGGTGAAATAGAGACTATGGGTTACATAAAGTCCATCTGAAATACCAATACAGAAAGAAAGGATTGTTAGGTGAGACCTTGGAGGTAGGGTAGATTAGTGTTTTATTTGTTGAGACAGGGTTTCATATCATCCAAGCTGTCCTCACACTGGCTTTGCAGGTTCACCTTGAGCTTACGTCATCCTGCTTCTACTTCACAGGTGCTAAAATTACATCTGCGGCCACCAAGGCCAGTGAGACAGCAGTGATCATTGAACCCATGACTTGCTACATGCTATTCAGCCACTCTGCATCTGAGATATGTCTACATCTGTAGACTTCATTTTCCTGCTATCCAGAATTTCACTGTAACTCACCAAGGCCTGCAACTATCCTGCATTTTCCTCTTTGGAGCAGAGTGGAGAGCACAAAACTCAGCCTGTGGGCTTTTTCTCCTGGGGGACCCACTATGTTAGATTCCTGTGCAAATCGATCATCACACTTTTGCCAACACCCTGATGGGTTCTTTCTCTATGTGCTTAGTAATCCAGGGGCAATTTCCTGAAGTTAAGCATGTGGCTTCTATGACTGTACCCTTCTCTCAAGGCTCACACTGTAACCAGCCTGTACGTTCTTCCTTAATATGCTTTCTAACACTGACTTGAGGAGGGTGACCTTTCCTCATTTATGTTCATCTTAAAGTCGTTTCTCATGAATATTTAAGTCTTCATATTGATGGACTTTGAGAAAGAATGAGTCATACCTCTGCAATCTTTTGAAATATTAGGTTAGTTCTCAACATGGGAAAGGTTATGAGTCTTTCAGTCAAGCCAAGGAAACACCAGCTTTAGAAGGCGAGGTGCTGATTGGTTTCCTCTGTCTTCCCAGAGAGGCTCCTAGAAAGGTCAGCTGGTCTTCTGGTCAGTACTGGAAAGCTACTTAGCAGGGTGGCAAAAGCAGTTAGCCATGACATCAGCGGTCGCATCTCTGGACATTCCATTGTATCCTGGAGATCTCTTGGAATCCCATGATGTCACCTTGTTGTAGCAACACCAACTGCCATTAGGACATTCCTCAGTCCCTAGAGGTTGAGCATCAGTCATGTTCTCAAGACTGAGGCATCGCGTATTTGGGAGACAGAATGGAGAGGGTCCAGAGACCAGAGAGAGGCAGAAGAAAGCTACTGTTCACTTCTGGAAAAGACCCAGTGAGTCATGGGCAGGAAATGGGGAGATTGCCAAAGGAGGTGCACTTGAGGTGGGCTACCCAATAATGGAGCTGAGGAACTGGAGCCTCAGAGAATAAGATGGACATCCCTGATTATCATACTTCCCAAAAGTCAAAGATTCCAGAATATTAGCTTGTCCATCTTGTGAGCCAGAGACTGAGAAAGGAAAGGCTGTTGTGCTGGGACCACCACTTAGCTCTTACCTTTATTGTGGTTTGGGGTGATATGTTGGGAAAAAAAGACGAACAGGAGGCAGGGAAGGACGAATGTGTCCCCATCTTTCATCAGACATCACTACACTACACCTGTAGTAGTTGCCTTTAGGTTCACTGTCTGTCTAACATGACAATGGAGACAAATGTGCTCCTGGCCGAGACCTTTAAACCTCAGAGTGTTCAGCAGTCTGCTCAGGAGAATTCCTCTGACCTCCTTTCCCTGACAGTGACCCCCTTAGGGTTCTGAATCAGCAGTTGAGGATGGCATTTAGATCACAGGGTAACCAAACTTCTGTCAGAGTTATGGAACCAGAGCAGAGAATGGCTACTGAGTGTCAGCTTCAATGATCTGGGCTGTCAATGGGTGACTGGGTGAGTCTCTTGACCATGATGGAGCCCTGCCTGACTTTCCAATCCATAGCATGGGCCATGAGTAACCAGCAATGAGACCTGGCCGCCTCATAACATCTGACTGCTTGTCCACTCTGCCATTTTTCTCATGGCTTCTAAATCACAGCAGGCTTCAGGGCTCTGGACCATGTTGCGTCCTGTTCTTCTGTGAATATTCATGAAGAGGTGGTCTCTGTAGTCACCTGAAGAATTATAGGGAGGCCGAAATAAGCTGTGGATGCCTACAGAGCCACATCTCTAGGGTGATGGGAGATTTGAGAACCACACATGGGCCTGTCAACCTGGCCTAGAATATTTTGGTTGTCACTGGGTTTCAGACACAATTTTCTGTTTGGGACTCAGGATGGTCTGTCATTCTCCTATGCCTTTTGACTATGCAGTTTCACCTTTTTTATACCTATACACAGAAACCTCTACAGAGCCAGCATCCCATCCAATGCTCCTGAGCAAGAAGCAGATAAAGAAGGAAGAGGAGAGACTGACCACAGAGCTGCAACTGATGACCAGGGAAAGAAATGACCTGAAAGACCTGCTGATGATCCTCACTGATGGAGCCGTGGACAATAGGTATCCATTGTTTCAAACTTCATGGGGCTGTAGGCAATGTCAACCTCACCTTCAGCCTTTGAACTCTCGATTTGTAGGAGGCTGTGCCAAACCTCATATCCTAAATTCTTCTCAGGGTACAGGCAGACCGTGAGTGACAGTGGCCATGAGATGTGGCCTCTACCTTTTCTGTTCTCTCCTAATGAAAACCAGGGCTTCTGGTCTCAGCCACAAAAATCAGGGATTGAGGCAGGTAATGTGTAGTTCCTAGCATGCATTTGGAAAGGAGCTGACAGGCGGTGGCTTGCATGAGGTACTACTACCTGCTGTTATTGTGTGGGGAGGATCTACTTTCCTAGCATGTGATTGTGTGCTAGAAGCCCTAGGTAGCAGCTGGAGGGGCCTGGTTTGACTGGAACATCTCAGTGTTTACCTGGAAGAGCTGGGTCTCATCACAGGTACTCTAGTTTTGTGCAGACTTCCATTAGACCATAGAGCGCTCTTCTCTCTCTCTCTCTCTCTCTCTCTCTCTCTCTCTCTCTCTCTCTCTCTCTCTCTGTGTGTGTGTGTGTGTGTGTGTGTATATGATGCTTTCTTTCTTTCTTTCTCTCTCTCTCTGTATATATATATATATATATATGATGCTTTCTCTCTCTCTCCGTATATATATATATATATATGATGCTTTCTCTCTCTCTCTCTCTCTCTCTCTCTCTCTCTCTCTCTCTCTCTCTCTCTCTCTAGCTCTCTTTATTCTCTCTTTCTCTTACTCTCCTGTGGATATGTGTGAACATACACATTTGGAGATTTGTGTGTTCCTGATTTCTGGGAGTCAGTGATCTGCCGTGGTTTCTCATGATATCTTTCTCCCACTTTCCAGAAGTTTCCAGTGCTGACCCCTGGGAGGCCCACTTAAAGCAGGACAGCTTGTGTCCTACATGCTCACCTTGGTGGCACCTAGGAATTCCTAGGGGAGTTTATATCACTTCCTTCTCTTAAGACTCCAAACCATAATGATGTGCTCTAACTGTTCAGTGATTGTCAAACAGGACCCAAAATCAGTGTTCTGAAACAGGAGAGATGTCATTGCAATGTCTGGTGAACAGAGACATGTGAGAGAGACTCCTGGTAGCATAGAGAACCTGACTTACCATCTAGTCGTATTGAGTGAGCTCATGCAGTCAGTGCAGCTTCCATCTCAAGTTTAGCCTCAGCTGTGCTGGGATCAGAATAACAAGTTTAAAAGCACCAGGAGGTCCCACTACATAGGCACCAGAATCTTGCATCTGCTGTGCTATGGTAGATCAGGATACAACTTCAGTTCCTGTGATCATTGAAGCCTATGTTCATGGGGTCTTTTCTCCCATTTTCTAGTCCCTACAAGAACCACAAGCCAAATGCTTTGTATGAGAAGGTAAAGATGGATCACAAAGAGATCATGATGGAGCTAAACCATTTTGTGAGTGAAAACACCGAGACCTTGGATAATTTCAAGTTGCTGAGCAAGGAGACAGTCTTCTATCGGTAAGTGTCCATCTGGACATGGATAACAAAACTTGTGGAATGGCCATCTCTGACTTCCTTTTTCTCTGGATGGAGTGACTTCATCTCTGGTTCGAGCTTTTTTGCTTCTATGTAAGCAACTCTTAAACTTGTGTCTCTTGGATTCAGTTTTGCTAAGTGTGAAAGAGACTGTTAGCCCCTGCCACCTTGTCCTAGGGCCTCAAGAGCCTGTAGATAGAAAAGGTATTTACACTCTCAGGGGAATGTCAGGCAGCCTTGAACTTCTGGAGCTCAGGCCCATTCTTTACAGGTCTGGGGCTGTTGAATCTGTAGATAGATTGTACTCACCTTGAGTAACTTGTCCTCCCTTTGATTGTGTTTGCCCACTACATGCTGATGTTTCCCCATTACCACAGATAGTTAGGCCAGCTGGGGAACTACTCCTTCTACTGAAGGGACATGGATCCTTTTAGGTGTTGGAGTTTTCAATAGTAGTTTCATAATTTCTGGCATTACCTGTTCTCTCATTTGGGTTCTGAAGTGTAGGTGTCATGACTATATCAGACTCTTAGCTACCTAATCTAGGAAACATGAGGTCTTTTGGGGTGCTGTTTCCCAGAAATCAGGGGTAGCAGGAGGAGGCCTGCAGGGCCTTACTATGCAGAGTTTGTCTGCAGGGATCGGCACAGCCGACTACTGATGGAAAGGACTCAGCTAAAGAAGAAGGTGGATGAGCTGAGGCAGGAGGAAAGGAAACTGCAGAATAATTGGACTGTGCTGAAGTACCACCTGGAGGATTTGAAATTGATCCTTAATGACCAAGACGAAGAGATCAGTTACCTCAAAATCCAGCAACAACAGGTAGGGGCCGGCAACAAGTCAGGCTAAGCTCTGGTACTATTTGCCCATTTGACTACCTCTCTACCCATCCAACCACCAGTGTTTAACCCATCAACTTACTCACCCATACTCCCTTCTAGTCACGGACCTCATATATTCCAGACATTCTCTTCAGTGTCCATGCACAAGGACTTCTGGGAAGCTTTTGTCTTATGGAGATCTGAAATACGGGCAAGCCTTCCTTTCTGCTCTGCTCGAAGCTGCAATTCAGAGAAGGAAATGGGTCAATAACATATCACACATGTACTTGTATTTATGATGGGTAACCTTCTAGGCACAGAGCTTAGAGTGAGTGAGTTCTTGGTCCTGCTGCTTTTTTGTTTGGCAGGGATCATGTCCCATCGCAGGTGGGAAGCAGTTTATAAGGTGGAGATCCCTGTGCCAGGGCCAACAGAGTGCTTCTCTTACTCATGGATTTGCGTGGCCTGTTGGCTTCCCTTTTCTGCCTGCATCCCAATGTGTTCTCTTTGCTTCCCTGAATTCTTGGTTCACAGTGACAGAAGCTTGAATAGCAGCTTGTCAGCCCTGTTTTCTGAGAGTTGTGCTGGACTGTTCTCCCTTCCAGACTAAAATGTGTGGTTGACTGGATGATCATCTCGGGGCTTTTGACAAGCTGGTGGTGGAAGGTGGGAGATTTGGTCCTATGGCGGAAGAATTTCTGTAATCACATCAATATAGTCTAAGAAAATCACTTTTCTCACAATAATTTTAGTCCCCAAGGAATTATGGCTGAGTTGTGAGACTTTCCTGAAAGAACTGGTGTGGTTATTCTAAACTCAACTGTACATTGACCATGATGTTTATTTCTGCGACCTTCTATTTTCCATATTTCTCTTTAACACGCACTCCTTGTGGGTTTGAGTGTGAGTGCACGCATGTGTTTTTTCATGTGTGTGAGCGCACAAATGTGTGTGTAGTAGTGTAAGGATGTGGGTGTTGGGGTGCATCAAACATGTGCAGTTTCCAGTTCAGACCACTGTGTTGCTATCAGTCTGTACCAGAATCCTGGGGTTCTTACTTCCCCAGATGCTTTTGTTTAACCTGCCTAGCTGACCAGCAAGTTCTTGGGATCCTTTCTCTGTGCTTAGATATGTATGACTGTCTCTAACCCTCAACAAAGAACACAATTTTCTCTTAAACAGGAGCTGAAGAGATTGGAAGAAAGCTCTCAGTTCCTGCAGAAGCAGAGGGAAATGGTCATGCAGGAAAAGCACTTGGTCCAAAAGCTGCAGCATCACTTTCAGGTCTCTCAGATGAGGTAGGAGCCAGACTGGGGAGAGAAGGTAGAGCCAAGGGGGGCCCATGGACTTGGGGACAATATCAATTCTGTCCATCTCTGAGGCTACAAGCTAGAGCAGGGAACAGAAGACCTCAGAGAACTGAGCTGGTCCAGTAACAAGAAATTCCGTCCAGCATATATTGTGTTTGATATTCAGTGTGTCTGTAGAATTTATTCTCTATACCTTCCTTCTGAAAACAGAGTTCTCCTAAGGCTTTCCCTGAACTCACAGAGAGCTGCCTGTTATGGCCTTCCAAGATATTGGGTTTATAGGTGTGCATCAAGGGGCATGGTAAAATTCGCGTTTTTATTTAGAAAAATCCAATGAAGATTAGAGATTTCCATCTTTAACACTGCTCTGTGTAACATTTGCCAACTTCCTGTGAAAAGTGCTCTCTGGATAGAATTGGTTAAGGACTTACCAGGAAGAACCCAGGCAGATGACTCGGCTGTAGGGAAGATCCTAACCTTCTCGGGTGTGTTCTGTAACCGACTCCCAAAGCCAGGATGCAGATTCCCAGCTCTAGTCCCTAGGAAAGCACCAGTTTTTATTTGGTCCCTGAGGACCGACAGGGACAACGTTCTCAGGCACACATCTCAGGAAATGCTGCTCTAGCACGACAGGCTCTATCTGCATGTTGTTCATGTTCAAGGTTCCTTCTGGGCATGAGGACTGAGCTAGCCACACACCCTTGTGCAGGGACCTGAGCTGCAGGCAGTTTAAGGCTATCTATAAAATGATGAATAGCTCATGTACAACTCATGCATTTCTCACGTGCTGTTGACTATAGTGTCAATATGCTGTTGCTGTTTACAAAATGATATCCCTGAATTATAGGAGAACACCCTTTTCTGTCTAGTAGAATGCACACTAACAGTGTTTATTTGAAATTATGACTTCAGTTTAATACTGAGCAAAGTTTTCGGCCCATCTACTCTGGGATCTTATTCCTTGTGAGTAACAACAAAGATATCAGTCACAAGAATAAATTCACTGTCCAGCAGAGCTGAGGTGAACTGAGGAAGCATCTTCAGCTAATGTGGCAGGTCTGTTTTTTTAAACTGCTTTTCTCTTCCAGGTCTGAAACTCCGCAGACTCATCTGGAACAGGCCACTGCCCAGGACGAGAGCCACCAGCAGAAGGATCTCCAAGAAGAACTAGGTGCTGAGTCCCATCCCCAGCAATACTGAATTCTAAGAACATATATTCTTCTTCAGTTCTGGTTACCCTTGAGTCATAGGTTCTGTTTGCCTAGCCAGTGACCCAGCATGGCTGCTTCTGGGCCTAGATTATTATTTTTTTTCTTTTTTTGATCATACCACTTGAGAGACCTGAGGAAGCCAAAGTAAGCCACAAACACCTTCTACACATGTTCGTCACATTAGGATCAAGGCCTACAGACTAAAAGACACCCCTTGTAGCTGGGAACTCAGCGGTGAAGGAAATTCCAGCTGATCTCCAGGTGATCACACCTAATCTGATTCATGTGTCCGCTGACTCAGTTCTCGAGAAGGGAAGAACGCATCAAAAATATACTTGAGATACAGAAATCCTGAGACAAAGATTACTCAGAAGCCTACATTTACCAGCAAGTGGACTCCACCTTGGGATAACATGACATATAAGCTCCTATGTGGAATGGATCCAGGAATCTTGAAAAAGCCATTAAAATTGTGACTATCTTCCTAGCGTTTCTCCAAGGCAAGCACTTGCCTGTAGTAGGTGTAGTAGGTTCTATCAATATTTAGTGATAAATGCTAATTATTATTAGCTTTATTTTGTTTGAGTTTTGTTTTAAATGCTTGTTTATGGTTCATTTGGTTTTGGTTTTGCTATTTTGATGTTATTTATTCTTGTTATTAGTTCCATAATTTTCAAAGTTTATCCATTGTTTATATTCACTATTGTTTCAAATATATTGTTTGTTAATAAAAAATTAATTTCCAACTTTTCACACTTAATTTCAGTTTCTTTCATCAAGTGTGGTGTCACACTGCTTTAAGCCCCAAATTTCCAGGTACAGATGGAAGCCATGGGTCAATGCCCAGTGGATGTCAACTCCTTGCTTTTATGCAGTTGGGCCACAGCTGCCTTAGTACAGCTCCTGATCTCAGCACTGTTGGTGACAGAGATCACGTGGGATCCTGTGTGCATGGTGCCTGTTCTTTTGAGGGCCCCCGTAGCTTCACCCTTCAGTGTTGTATGCCAGGAAAAACAAAGGAAACAGTAACAGATAATAAGATCCCGAATGGAGACTTGTCTGGCATCTGCCCCCTATGTCCTGGGACAGATGTCCCTGGAGAGCTAGGGTTCGGGCTTCTCTGTTCTCTTCCCTTTAGATTGCTTGGGGAACATTCACCATGCAGTGGAAAATGGCAGGCTGGAATATGTCCCCATGGTTCCCCAGGGACTCCCTGGTGACACCAAGCAGAGGTTAGATGTGATGCAACCTCTGAGCTCACTTCAGGGTATCTGTGACAGAAACAACATTGAGGTCCTATGGAAAGCCTTGACCAGTCTGGCTTCCATTTCATGCTCTTAAGCCAACCCTACAGAGGACACTTGTCCTGCTAGTCTGTGGTCTCTGAGGAGCAGAAGTGTCTGTGTCTTAAACACACCCTCTGGCGTGGGAGGTGTCTGTGTCTCAGAGCAATGAAGCCTGAAATCACTAGAGAAAATCACCCCATTTATCATGTGTCAGATGCCTGAGGGTACCTGATGAGGATGTCTCTGTCTTTGGGTAGAGAGGGGAACATCTTTGGTTTGGTTTGGGTTTCAGACGGGTACTCATGTTATTCCACATTGACCTTTAAGTTACTATTTCTGGGGTTCTCTACCTGGGTTCACACATAAGCCCCTTAAAGTTATATCTATTTACACTACAATTTATTACAGTATCAAAATTTCAGTTACGATGTAACAATAAAATATTTCAGGATGGGGCAGCACAGCTGAGGAAGTATATCAATGGTCACATCCCTGGGAAGGCTGAAAACCACTGAACTGCATGGTTAAGGCTCCCACCTCTACCTCCTGAGTGCTGGGACTTTACCTGGTACATGCAGTGGGGGGATCTAACCCAGCGTTTGTGCGTAATAGAAAAGTGTCCTACCACCTGAGCAATGATCCTCACCACTTCACAGCCATTTCTGGAGGCAGGCCAGTGTCTTCAGGCAGGGGGATAGTCTAGGAGGCACCCCTTTGACACCTGGGCCTCCAGACTTTCACAGTTAATGACAACAACAGAAACACTGCAGAGCTCAGGCACTACCAAGACTGATCTGGATGCTGAAGAAGGCCCTTGTGGTGGCAGAAATTTCAAGAGTAGAGCTGGAGCTGTGGTCATGGCTGTGGAAGATCTGTATGTCTTTATTTGGGAGCTGGTTGTCAGCCCAAAGAAAATTCCAGCAACCATCCCCTCTGGATCTGATCCAATAGCAGAATAAGACGCCAGGGCGAGGGAGCAAGGACTGATCTCTCAGCTCAGACAGCTCAGTCTGCAGTGCATTTGTTGTGCAAACATGAAGACCTGAGTTTGATATGCAGCACCCATGAAATGGAAGGCCATGGCCAGGACTGCCTCAGTCATTAAGAGCATGGACTCTTTTTGCAGAAGATTGAATTCAATTCCCAACACCCAGGTGTGGTGACTTTGAACCACCTGTATGTCTACCTTTACCAACCAAAGCTCCATTTCTAGGATTTGTGTGCACATATGCACACACACACACACACACACACACACACACACACACACACACACACACACACACACACTAAGAATCAGCCCGAGAACAGGGACCATCAAATAAGGGGGCAGAAAGAAAGAGTCTCATGAAGAGGACCATGTGATGGAGGACACAGGCTTATTAGACAGGATGAGCTGAAGCTATGACTTGGCATTGATTGTCTTAATTTTCATTACTCTTCTTGAAGCCAGTCTTAACACCCTCCCCTGCTCGTTCTTCTCTCTCTCTCTGTCTCTCTCTCTGTCTCTCTCTCTCTCTTTCTCTGTCTCTCTCTCTCTTTCTCCCTCCCTCTCTTCCCCACTCTCTCTCCTTTCCTTCCTCCCTCTCTCTCTCTTAAATTTTTTTTTTGAGAATAAAACTGTGAACTTACGAAACAACCTGAAAGAAGAAGGATGACTGGATGGCAGGGAAATTTAATGTGGTCAGGGAGAGGAGGGATAGTCAGGCAATGCTCTTCAATGACATTTGACCTCGAACTTTCTGGAGAAGCAATAAACTTGACTAGTATGTAAGTTGAGCTGGGCACAGAGGCCCATTTTGCACATAAAATATGAATACAACAAAATAAAAACCCCATGATTTCAAAAGCCTGGAGAAGATGTCCTGATGGAGTCACCAGTGGTTCCCACAGTGGGGCTGTATGGCTAGGAGACAGTAGGTGGGTACGCAGAAAAGCAACAGCAAGAGTCGATTTCCATGGAGATAGGCTATATTCTTGTCAATGATGAAGAGCCACAGAAGCTATAAAATGTGGTCAAAATGCAGAAAAATCTCATCTTCCACACGCTTCACCTAGAAAACGTTTCCTATATCCCCTGCCCACCAACCTATATTCCATCATAGAGCAGACTGAATGATACAGGTATGGATTATTTAGGGTTTGTTCCCAGCATGCTCTGGACACACTCCATGTGGGGGGAGACCCTGTATCTGACACCACCAAAACACACTCGGTCAATATTTTGCAATAACTCAAAGGCCAAAGGGTGAGATTTTTTCTGTTTTGACCACATTTTATGCACACTGACTGTTCATCAATGTGGGGACCTTGGCTTGACATATATTTGGAAATGAGAGCCCTTCCAGCTGGGTCAAGGATGAAGATTGTTGTCATGGCAATATAGGGCTGCTGCGCACCCTACGTCAGTCTTGGGAACCACGTAAGATGACAGAAAATCCATCCATGTTCCTGGATCACTGGAGAAGAGTTGCTGGGTGATCTTCCAGCTGAGATTCCCAGTGATGTTGAAGGTATGCCTGTGATGTGAGCAAGAATCTTTTTAACAAACCCAATACCTTTGGTCCAATTTCTACCCAGCCCTTACAGTGTAGATAGTAATCGCTGTCTGCTACAGGCATCATGATACTTCCTCTGTGTCTGCCACTCATCTTTAAACTCTCCACAGCTGTCTTTTGTTCCACAGACATTCAGAATTTGTACTCTTAAATCTGTCCGTCTGAGGCTTTGTTATACAATAAGAAAGAACTCCTCCAACCCAAGATTACAAAGCAACATACTCTAATATTTCTCTCTCATTCTTCCCTTTTGCTTCTAAGTGGATCATTAATTGTCACAATATTTCAACTTCCTATTCTTGCTGGTGGTGTAAAAGGCTCGTTTCTGTTGTGTTTACTATGCACTCTCTAATCTGTTTTCTGAGACAGCTTTACTTTCCTCTGGGTCACATTTAGGGGGGTGTCTCTGGAATTTTGTAGTTTGTGCTAATAATATAACTATCCTTATATTATGTTTTTAATCCTCAGATTTTGACTGTTTTTTCTATTTATTCTTTCAGATTAGTTATAGAATAAACTATGTTTTCACCAAACATAGAAGTTTTGTTTACTAATTTACACTAATGAGCTAATTTGAGAAATATTGCCTTTACGACACTGAGCCTTCCTTAGAGAAACATAGTGTATTTCTCTCATTTATTCTTCTTTTGCTTACATAAAAAAGACTTGACTTTTCTTTACATTTGCTATCTTAGTTAGCTTCAGGTTGTTGAATAAAATACCCAAGGCTGAATAATTTATAAGAAGCGGTTTGGTTTGGCCGCAAATTTTGGAGGGTAAAAGCCTAAGTCTGGGTGACCTCCATCTGCTTGGCTCCCCTACAGAATCAGCCTCATCAGTATCAGGAGTCCTTGAGATGGAGATCACATGGTGATGAGGAATCAGGAGAGTCAATGGAGAGAGCTGGACCAACAATAGATCAGCCTGCTCTCCAGTTGAGCAATGCAGTCCCTGTAACCTGCCCTGAGGCATCACTTAGAACACCATTAAGCTGAATTTTGGTTGTGAGGCACAACAGTACTGGCCTTGACATCTCCCATCAGTCATTATTTCCAGGTGTGTTAAAGATCTTGCTTTGGTCTGAATTCCCCCTCTTGGCTGCTATGGTAGTGTGCATCTAGAATATACTCAGAAGGCCTCTGTGGTAAAGGTTTGGACTCCAGCCCATGGTGCTTTGGGGAACAGAGGGGACCTATAAGAAATGGAGACTGGAGGGAGGATTTCACATAGGCTTGCCACCTTTGAGTGAGACACTGAGAGCCCAGTCTGTCCTCTCTCATATGTGTACAAGTGAAGGGCTTGTCACGTGCTGCCACCACAAGGGGCTATCTCACCACAGGCCCAAAACAGTGAACACAACCAATCAGAACTAAAGCCTTTAAAATGGAAACTAAAGTAAATCCCTTCTCTTTGTCCTTGACTATCTCTGGAACTTGTTAGAGTAAAAAACACTTACACCCTTACCCAAGCAGTGGTGATTAACATATCCGAGGGGTCTGCATATTTCCTTGTGCCCAGAGCTTCATAATAAAAATAGTTAAAAAAAAACCATAGCCTGCTTGGGCGCTGGGTCCTAACCCAAAGCGTAGGGCAAAGGGGAGCTCGGGGGCTTCTTTGTCCCCATAGCCCACCTGCAGCAAGCAGGGTGGGCCCTTTGTCTGCGAGCGAACCAAGCAGCAAGGAGTTTCGATCAGGACACCTAGTGAAACATCATTGTGGTGAGTGAGTGCTGCGGCACCCGGGAACAGCCCGCCTACACTTCCTGATCAACCTATGGGAAAATACAGTACCTCCTCTCTCTTCCTATCCCATCCAGCTTACATCCAGATCCCCCTACCCCCTGTCTCCCTCCATCCCTCCCTTCTTGGGGCAGAGCGCCTCCCGGCTCAGCCTCCCTGAGCTCTGGGACTGAACCCTAAGGTGAGTGCAAAGGGGAAGGTGGTAGCTCCTTTGTCTCCATAACCTGCCTGCAGCAAGCAGGGTGGGCCCTTTGTTCACAAGCTAACCAAGCAGCAAGGAGATCTGAACTGGACTCCAGGAGAAACATCACGGGGGAGTGACATCACTGGGAAGGTACATCAGTTGGCAAGAAGACCTGATCCTGTAAAAGAAGATCCATAGGAGAATATTGGGAGGAAGAGATGGGGAGACGCCAATGCAAGAATTCACCCAACAATCTGAAAAACAACACGAAACCACCAGAAGCCAGCGACCTCACAACAGGAGGACATGAGCACCTTAATCAAGAAGAAGGAGAAAAAACTGACTTCATGACAGGGATTGACACCCTTAAACAGCATACAAAAAACGCCCTTATTGAAATGGATGAGAAGTATAACAGAAAGTTCGAGGAATTGAGTAAATCAGTGAATGATACCCTAGGAAAGCAAGGAAAAACAATCAAGCAGATAATGGAAACAGTTCATGATTTGAAAAATAAAATGGAGGCAAAAAGAAAACACAAACAGAGGGCCGGCTGGACATGGAAAATCTAGGTAAACGAATAGAGACTACAGAAACAAGCATAACCAGCAGAATACAAGAGATAAAAGAAAGAATCTCAGAGTCTGAGGATAACATAGAGAAAATAAACAAACTGA
Source organism: Microtus pennsylvanicus (assembly GCF_037038515.1). NCBI lineage: Eukaryota > Metazoa > Chordata > Mammalia > Rodentia > Cricetidae > Microtus > Microtus pennsylvanicus. The sequence continues at coordinate 147,319,069 of NC_134579.1, read as the reverse complement.
TCAAAGAAAACAGCAAGTCCAACAAACTCTCATCACAAAACATTCAGGAAATATGGGACACAATAAAAAGACCAAACCTAAGAATAATTGGAGTAGAAGAAGGAGAAGAAGTGCAGCTCAACGGTCCAGAAAATATACTTAACAAAATTATAGAAGAAAACTTTCCCAACCTGAAGAAGGATGTACCTATGAAGGTTCAAGAGGCATACAGAATCCCAAATAGGCTGGATCAAAAAAAAAAACATCCCCTCGCCATATAATAATCAAAACACAAAATATACAGAATAAAGAAAGAATATTAAGAGCCGCAAAGGAAAAAGGCCAACTTAATTATAAAGGTAAACCTATGAGACTTACACCTGAATTCTCTATGGAAACCATGAAAGCCAGAAGGTCCTGGATAGATGTACTGCAAAAGCTAAGAGACCATGGATGCAAGCCCAGACTACTATACCCAGCCAAGCTTTCGTTCACCATAAATGGAGAAAACAAAATTTTCCAGGATAAAAACAAATTTAAGCAATACGTAGCCACAAATCTAGCCTTACAGAAAATAATAGAAGGAAAATCACTAACCAAGGAGTCCAACAAAGACCTCAATAACTCAGACATCTAGAGACCCTTCACCAGTGCAACTCAAAGAAGGAAAACACACAAACCCTACTACTAAAAAAGTGACCGGAGTTAACAACCACTGGTCATTAATATCACTTAATGTCAATGGGCTCAACTCACCTATAAAAAGGCACAGGCTAAGAGACTGGATACGAAAACAGGATCCAACATTCTGCTGTCTACAAGAAACACACCTCAACCACAAAGACAGGCACCTACTCAGAGTAAAGGGCTGGGAAAAGGCTTATCAAGCAAATGGACCTAAGAAACAAGCAGGTGTGGCCATACTAATTTCGAACAAAGTTGACTTCAAACTTAAATCAATCAGAAGAGATGGAGAGGGACATTTTATACTCATAACAGGAAAAATTCATCAGTAAGAAGTCTCAATCCTGAATATCTATGCCCCTAATATAAAAGCACCCACGTATGTAAAAGAAACATTGCTAAAATTCAAGGCAGCCATCAAACCGCACACACTAATAGTAGGAGACTTCAACACTCCTCTCTCACCAATGGACAGGTCAATCAGACAGAAACCTAACAGAGAAATTAGAGAATTAATGGAGCTAATGAAGCAAATGGACTTAACAGACATCTATAGAATATTCCACCCAAAGAGGAAAGAATATACCTTTTTCTCTGCAGCTCATGGAACCTTCTCGAAAATTGACCACATACTCGGTAACAAAGCTAACTTACACAGCTACAAAAAAATATTACTAACCACCTGTGTCTTATCAGACCACCATGGATTAAAGTTAGAATTCAACAACAATGCTACCCCCAGAGAGCCTACAAACTCATGGAAACTGAACAGTCAACTACTGAACCATACCTGGATTAAGGAAGAAATAAAGAAAGAAATTAAAGTCTTCCTTGAATTCAATGAAAATAAAGAAACAACATACTCAAACTTATGGGACACTAGGAAAGCAGTCCTAAGAGGAAAGTTCATAGCACTAAGTGCCCACTTAAAGAAAACAGAGAAAGCACATATTGGAGACTTAACAGCCCACCTGAAAGCTCTAGAAAAAAAAGAAGCAGACTCACCTAGGAGGAGTAGAAGACTGGAAATAATCAAACTGAGGGCTGAAATCAACAAAATAGAAACACAGAAAACAATCCAAAGAATCAATGAAACAAAAAGCTGGTTCCTGGAGAAAATCAACAAGATTGACAAACCCCTATCCAAACTAATCAAACGACAGAGAGAGAATTTGCAAATTAATAAGATCAGAAATGAAAAGAGGGACATAACCACAGACACAGAGGAAATTCAGAGAATCATTAGATCTTACTACAAAAGCCTATATGCCACAAAACTGGAAAATGTAAAGGAAATGGATACTTTTTTAGATAAATATCATATACCAAAGTTAAATCAGGACCAGGTGAACAGTCTAAATAGACCTGTGAGTCGCGAAAGTGAAGAATTAGAAGAGGTTATCAAAACCTCCCTACCAAAAAAAGCCCAGGACCAGATGTTTTCAATGCAGAATTCTACCAGAACTTCCAAGAAGAGCTAATACCTATACTCCTTAATGTATTTCACAATATAGAAACAGAAGAGGCACTGCCAAATTCCTTTTATGAAGCTAGAGTTACTCTGATAATAAAACCGCACAAAGACTCAACCAAGAAAGAGAATTATAGACCAATCTCACTCATGAACATCGATGCAAAAATCCTCAACAAAATACTGGCAAACCGAATCCAAGAACACATTAGAAAAATTATCCATTATGATCAAGTAGGCTTCATCCCAGGGATGCAGGGCTGGTTCAACATACGAAAATCTATCAATGTAATCCATCATATAAATAAACTGAAGGAAAAAAACCATATGATCATCTCATTAGATGCTGAAAAAGCATTTGACAAAATTCAACATCCCTTTATGATAAAAGTATTGGAGAGATGAGGGACACAAGGGTCATACCTAAATATAATAAAAGCTATATACAGCAAGCCGACAGCTAACATCAAATTAAATGGAAAGAAACTCAAAGCCATCCCGTTAAACTCAGGAACACGACAATGCTGTCCACTCTCACCATACCTCTTCAATATAGTGCTTGAAGTTCTAGCAATAGCAATAAGACAACATAAGGGGATCAAGGGGATTTGAATTGGAAAGGAAGAAGTGAAAGTTTCGTTATTTGCAGATGATATGATAGTGTACATAAGCGACCCCCAAAACTCCACCAATGAACTTTTACAGCTGTACCTTTAGTAATGTGGCAGGATACAAGCTCAACTCCAAAAAATCAGTCGCCCTCTTATACACAAAGGATATGGAAGCAGAGAGGGAAATCAGAGAAGCTTCACCTTTCACGATAGCCACAAACAGCATAAAATATCTTGGGGTAACCCTAACCAAGGAAGTGAAAGATCTATTTGACAAGACCTTTAAGGCATTGAAGAAAGAAACTGAGGAGTATACCAGAAAATGGAAGGACCTCCCTTGCTCTTGGATTGGGAGGATCAACATAGTAAAAATGGCAATTCTACCAAAGGCAATTTATAGATTCAATGCAATCCCCATCAAGGTCCCATCAAAATTCCTCACAGATCTTGAGAGGACAATAATCAACTTTATATGGAAAAACAAAAAACCCAGGATAGCCAAAACAATCCTATACAATAAAGGATTGTCTGTACACATTACCATCCCTGACTTCAAACTCGATTACAGAGCTGCAGTGATGAAAACATTGTGGTACTGGCATAAAAACAGAGAAGTCGACCAATGGAATCGTATAGAAGACCCGTATTTTAACCCACAAACCTATGAACACCTCATTTTTTTTTTGTTTGATCTGATTTTATTGATTTCTTCCACCTTCCATTATCTTCCCAGGGAATTTTTGGCCCGTTCCCGTGGATAAACCAGCCTTGGGCCACACAACTAGGCCCTCTGCCCTCCTCTTTTAAGGGAGGAGGGAAGTGGGGCTGGAGGACTCTTCCACTCATCAAACCTTATGGCAAGGGAAACCCCAAAAACTGGACAAAAGGGTAAAGTTGCTCAACCCTGCTGGTTGAGACTGAGGCTCTCATCAACGGGAGAATCACCTGAACTTGGGGAGAAGGACTAGGAATAGAAAAGGGGGTGTAAAGGGTTAAAGGTCTGAACCGTGGGGGGTAGAGGATGCCCCCAGGAAGTTGTCAATCATTTTCCCACCCCACAGCAACCCCACGTCCCTGAACTGGCCCTCAAACGCGGAAACAACCGGTTTGTCCATCACCAAGGTCCTTCCCTCCGTCCCTTTCTTTTGGTCTCTGGGCAGTTGCCGCCTTGCTCCCCTGGGGTATAAAGACCCTGGTCGCCCGCTGAGAGGGCAGGGATGGGGCTGGTTATGCAGCCTTCTACAGTTAAGGCTTTTCCGGAAGCCATCCCTTGGTTCATTGGTCGAGATGAGGGACTATCACCCCGACCTCTCAGGTGCTTGAAGATCACTGTCATTTGCGGTTCTCGGCACACAGTCCGTAAAATGCAAAAAGACAGACAAATCTGAGAATCAAGGCTCCCTCCTGGAGTCCTCAGACTGCCCGGGGCCCCAACCCGGAGAAGAGGTCTAAAGCTCAGGGTTCTTCCAAGTTGACCCACCAGGATTTGAGGCCCGGGGGCGGGCTCGGGGACAGCGGGTCCTCCCATCTGCCACCTCCACAGCGGGTGGGCAGGCGGAGGCTTTTCGTCTCCCTGGAGGCGAAGCGAGGAAGCCGGCCCTAAGTCTCCGTCCTCTTCCACCACCAGGGCTGGTGGACAGGGAAAGCAGTCGAGGAGGCTAAAGGTGCTCGAGGTGGGGAGCGTCGGGACGGGCGGGCGGGGCTGCACTCCGCGCGGAGGCGGCGCTGGCCGCCGGCGTTTCTTGGCTGCTACCCGGGCTTTGGCTGCCGGCCGCTCGGGCCCTCGGCGCAAACTTGGAGTGTCCAGGGCGAAGCCCTTCGCATAACACCAAAGTTTCGAGCGGCGGATCAGGCGATTGAAATGTTCCTGGCGGAGATCACTGGGCGCGTCCGGCGCTGCGTCTGCCGTGGAAGGGCTGAGCGCGGGTGCCTCGGGCGCGGCCGGGGCAGGGTCTCCACCAGATGCAGCCGCCGAGGCCGGCACAGGCTGCTCCGGAGACGCAGGTTCCGGGGAGAGGCCCGCAGGTGGCGGAGGAAGCTGGGAGCTGGGCTCATGAGGCGGACTGCTAGCTGCATCAGGCTGGAACTCCAGACTCGGGGCTGGCCTGGGCGGGGACCAGGCGGAGCTGGTCGGAGAATCCCGAGGACGCCGGGGAGCAGGGCAGCAACCGGGAGGTGCGCAGGAACCAGAACCGAAGTGCGGGAAGCCGCCTCCGCCCTCTTCCTCTTCTTCGCCGCCTGGGCACACCGCGATTCCTGCATCCTCGCGGGCCGCGGAGCTCACGTCGCTCGGTGGCCCGGCCTGTTCCCCGAGGTGCTTCAGACTGTCCACAGCCCTGCCGCCGGTGCATGGCGAGGCCGGGGGGCCCAGCAGTACCGGGGTCCGCGGCGCCAGCTCTCCAGCCCCCAGGCCCAGGGCGGACGGCCGGGGTTTGGCAAGGGCGCAGAAGGCGAGGGCAAGCAGGCACAGCGGGGAGAACTCCGGGGTCCCCCGACGCGGTTTCCGGGGCGTGGGCGAGCAGGGAGACCCCCGCGGGGACGCGGGCACTGTCAAGCGGGGAGGAGGACACAGAGTCTCCATGGAGCAGCCTTGGGGGTCGCCCACTGCGGGGGCCCTGGTCCCAAAGGCGGGATGCCCCGGCGGCCCGAAGAGCCCGCTGGCCAGGGGAACATCGCCCCCCGTCGACGGGAGGTCTGTGCTCACGGGCGCCCTGGGCCCGCCACCGGGGACCCGCGGCGGTGCTCCGGGTCCCTCCGCGGTCTCGTCACGCGGCCCTCGCGGCGGCCGGACTCCTGGGTCCCCCGCGCGTCCCCGGTGCAATCGGTCGCGCTTCCTGCCGCCGCGTTCCCGGCGCACCCCCCTCAACGCTGAGGCAGGGGCAAACAAAGCGGCCGCACTCACAGCCAGCGGGAAGGACCCCGGCCTGGCGCCCGGTGCCCGGGCCCAGCGGCGGGGAGGGCGCCTTCCGCCCTCTCGGCTTCTTTCTTTGAACACCTCATTTTTGATAAAGGAGCCAAAAGTATACAATGGAAGAAAGAAAGCATCTTCAACAAATGGTGCTGGCATAACTGGATGTCAACCTGTAGAAGAATGAAAATAGACCCATATCTATCACCGTGCACAAAACTCATGTCCGAATGGATTAAAGACCTCACTATCAGTCAGAACACACTGAAACTGATAAAAGAGAAAGTGGGAAGTACCCTACATCAGATGGGCACAGGAGATCGCTTCCTATATGTAACCCCAACAGCTCAGACATTGAGGGCCACATTGAATAAATGGGACCAACTAAAACTGAGAAGCTTCTGTAAAGCAAAGGACACTGTCACCAAGACAAAAAGGCAACCTACTGACTGGGAGAAGATCTTCACCAACACCGCAACAGACAAAGGTCTGATCTCCAAAATATACAGAGAACTCAGGAAACTAGACTTTAAAATGCTAATTAATCAATTAAAAAATGGGGCACTGACCTGAACAGAGAATTCTCAGCAGAGGAAGTTCAAATGGCCAAAAGACACTTAAGGTCATGCTCAACCTCCTTAGCGATCAGGGAAATGCAAATCAAAACAACTTTGAGATATCATCTTACACCTGTCAGAATGGCTAAAATAAAAAACTCCAATGATAGCCTTTGCTGGAGAGGCTGTGGAGGAAGGGGTACCCTCATCTATTGCTGGTGGGAATGCAATCTTGTGCAACCACTTTGGAAATCAGTGTTTCGGTTTCTCAGGAAATTCGGGATCAACCTACCCCTGGATCCAGCAATACCACTCCTGGGAATATACCCAAGAGATGCCCTATCATATGACAAGAGCATTTGTTCAACTATGTTCATAGCAGTATTATTTGTAATAGCCAGAACCTGGAAACAACCTAGATGCCCTTCAATGGAAGAATGGATGAAGAAAGTGTGGAATATCTACACATTAGAGTACTATGCTGCGGTAAAAACACTGACTTCTCGAATTTTGCATGCAAATGGATGGAAATAGAAAACACTATCCTGAGTGAGGTAACCCAGACCCAAAAAGATGAATATGGGATGTACTTACTCACAATTGGTTTCTAGCCATAAATAAGGGACACAGAGCCTACAATTGGTGATCCTAAAGAAGCTAAGTAAGAAGGTGAACCAAAGGAAAAACATATAGTTATCCTCTTGGCTATGGGAAGTAGACAAAGTTGCCAGGGAGAAAATTGAGATCTTGGGGGTGGGGTGGGATGGGGGTAAGGGGAGATGGGGAGAGAAAAGGGAGAAGGGGAGGAAGGGGGAAACTTGGGGTAAAAGCAGGATTGGGATAAAGGAAGGTTGGATAGGGGAGCACGGAAGCACAATTCTTAGTTAAGGGAGCCACCTTAGGGTTGGCAAAAGACTTGAATCTAGAGTGGCTCCCAGGTGCCCAAGCCTAGGTCCCCAGTTAATTCCTTGGGCAGCTGGGGATAGGGAACCTGAAATGACCCTATCCTAGAGCAATACTGACGAATATCTTGCATATCATCATAGAACCTTCATATGGTGATGGATGGAGATAGAGACAGAGACCCACACTGGAGCACTGGACTGAGCTCCCAAGGTCCCAATGAGGAGCAGAAGGAGGGAGAACATGAGCAAAAAGTCGGGACCACGAGGGGTGCACCCACCCACTGAGACAGTGGAGCTGATCTATTGGGAGCTCACCAAGGCCAGCTGGACTGTGACTGAAAAAGCATGGGATAAAACTGGACTCTCTGAACATGGCGAACAATGAGAGCTGATAAGACGCCAAGGACAATGGCAATGGGTTTTGATCCTACATAATGTGCTGGCTTTGTGGGAGCCTAGCCAGTTTGGATGTTCACCTTCCTAGACATGGACAGAGCGGGGAGGACCTAGGACTTAACACAGGGCAGGGAAATATTGGTACATATATGTGCATGAGCATACACTCTGTGCATGCACAAAAATACTGGCGCATGCATACACATTATCCTCCAATATATATTACATGCAAAAAAACAGGAAAATAAAATCCAACACTTCAAAACTGACAGTTTTCTAATTGAACTTGATCCCCCAGAAGAGACTTATCCTTTTCTTCTCTGCCCAAAATAAAATTTCTTCTTAGAGGAAGAAATAAACAGCTCATTTTTTTTTTTTTGAATTGAAGAGAGAAAACTTGTCCTAGGGAAATTCCCAGGAATCCACAAGGATGACCAAAGTTAAGACTCCTAGCAATATTGGAGAGGGTGAGTGAAGTAGATTCCACTGTAGTCAGATTGGTGACTCTCCTAACTACCATCATAGAGCCTTCATACAGTAATTGATAGAACCAGATGCAGAGATCCACCACCAAGCACCAGACCGAGCTCCGGGAATCCAGTCAAAGAGAGACAGAAGGGTTTATAGTATAAGCAAGAGAGGTGAGAAGGAAGTCTACAGAGAGAGCTGAACCAAGGTTGTGAAAACTTGTGAACTCTAGACCTGCAGCTGTGGAGTCTCCATGTAACTGAACTAGGCCTTCTGCATGTGCGAGAAAGTTGTGTTGCTTGGCCTATCTCAGGAGCTCTTGGCAGAGGGACCAGAATCTATCCCTGATGCATGAACTTGCTTATTGGAGCCCATTCCCTATCGTGGAATGCCATGCTCAGCCTTAAGATGGGAGGAGGAATGAGCTTGGCCCTGCTTCAACTTAATATGCCAGGTTTTATTGATTCCCCATGGGAAACCCTATACTTTGGGAGGGGCAAGGGAGTGGGCTGAGGGGAGGCAACAAGGGGACAGAGGATTGGTTGGAATATAAAATGAAATTTAAAAAAGTGAAATAAAGAACATTCTTTAACGACTAATTTCAGTCCTTTTTACCATGTGTAAGGAAATATGCATATGGATTTCAAAGATCGTCTTGCAAAGATTACTGATATTTACCATTAGAAAAATAGGTATTTGGTAATATATATGAGACAACCTTTCCTTGGTAAGATCTGGCCATTCCTGAAACTAAATCTACTATCTGTGTAGACCAGACTAGCTCAAATTCAGAGATTTACCTTCCTATGCCTCCTATATGTTTTATTAAAGGCACGTGCCACCATACCCTGCTGTGATGAATATTTTGTAAATGACATTTGCTGTGTCATATGGTAAATATATTTCTCTATGTTTGAATATTTTCACATGATTTCTATAGTGGCTTCATCACTTACTATCCCACTGACAGTGAATGAAAGTTCCCCATCCTTATCAGCATGTGTTGTCAATTGTTTCTTTTGCTTTTTATCATACTGGCTGGTGGGAAAAGAATTCTCAAGCAGTTTTAAATTGAAAAAAATTTCATGAGTATAAGTGATATATAACACTTTTTTGAGATATATTTTTTCTTTCTCAAAAGTTCTCTGTTCAGATCCCTACCTTTTTTTTGAGTATACCACTGGGAGTAATTGAAGATTCTCTACCGCCTTGAAGAGCATTTAAAATGTTAAGCAGCTTGGTTGCAGCTGCTCTAGATGCTGGCTCCACCTCTCTCCAATTTCAAAATGGTGGAAGTACTATTTCTGCTAGCTCTGGAGCCGCCACGAAGTCACCAGAGTCAGACACACTGAATCTTTCCTAATAAGCCACGACCTCGTGGTAAACACACATTTAAAAAAAATATGAGGCTAGATATAATGGGCCAGACAGTAATTTAATTAATTTCTGTGTGGTTATTTCAGCTATAAGCTAGCCGGGCAGTAGAATGGAACAAGGGGCCCGCGTTCCTCCTACCTCAGTCATGTAGATTAGATCTATATGTGTCTCTCTTAGGGTCTAGATTATCTGGGATTGTGATTCTTAGGCTGGTTTTCTTTGCTTTACATTTAAAAATGATTTATGCGTGAGTACATATTATGTTTGTGTTGCTGAGTCTGGGATACCTTATTAAAATGATGTTTCCTGATCAATCCATTAGCCTGCAAATTTCAAGATGTTGTTACTTTTCTCTGCTATGCAGTACTCCATTTTGTAAATGTATCACATTTTCCTTATCCATTCTTCGATCGAGGGGCATTTAAGTTGTTCCCAGGTTCTGGCTATGATAAACAATACTGCTATGAACATACATAAGCACATGTCCTTTGGGTGCGATTGAGCATCCTCTGGATATATACCCAAAAGTGGTATTACTGCATCTTCAAGGACGTTCTTTTCAAATTTTCTAAGAAAACACACACCGATATCCAAAGGGGCTGTACTAGCTTGCACTCCCACCAGCAATTAAGGAGTGTTCCCTTTACCCCACAATCTCTCCAGCATAAGCTGTCATCAGTAATTTTGATCTTGGCCATTCTCACAGGTTTTAGATAGAATTTCCGAGTTGTTTTGATTTGCGTTTATCTGATGACTAAGGATGTTGAGCATTTCCTTGTCTTTCAACAGTTTAGATTCCTCTGATGAGAGTTCTCTGTTTAGGTCTGTACCCCATTTTTTAAATTGGATTGTTTTTTTCTTTTGATGACCAATTTCTTGAGATATTTGTATATTTTGGAGATCAGACCTCTGTCTGATGTGGAGATGGTGAAGATCTTTTCCCAGTCTGTAGGCTGTCCTTTTGTCTTGTTGAATGTGTCCTTTGCTTTACTAAACTTTTTATTTTCAGGAGTTCTCATTTATTAATTGCTTCTCTCAATATCTATGCTAGTAAGGTCAATTATAGGAAGTGGTCTCCTGTGGCAGGCGTTCAAGGATACTTCTGAATTTCTCTTCTATGATGTTCAGTGTGACTGGTTTTATATTGAGGTATTTGATCCAATTTGATTTGAGTTTTGTGCATAGTGGTAGATATGGATCAATTTTATTCTTCTACATGTTGAAATCCAGTTATATCAGCATCATTTCTTCAATATTCTTTCTTTATTCCATTTGATTATTTTTTTGCTTCTTTGTAAAAAAAATCAGGTTTTTGAAGGTGAATGGTTTAACATCCAAGGCTTTGATTCAGTTTCATTGTACCTCCTTTCTGTTTTTATGCCAATGCCAGGCTGTTTTCAATACTGAAGCTCAATAGTAGAGTTTTAAGTCTCTACTATATGGGATTGTGATGCCTCCAGAAGTTTTTTATTGTACAGAATTGTTTTGGCTATCCTGAGTTTTTTGCTTTTCCTTATGAAGTTGAATACCATTATTCAAGGTCTGTGAAGGATTTTGGTGGGATTTTGATGGGCAATGCATGGAATCTGTAGATTGCTTTGGTAAGATTGCCATTTTACTATGTTAATTCTAGCTACCCAAGATCATGGGAGATCTTTCCACTTTCTGGTATCTTCCTCAATTTCTTTCTTCAAAGATTTAAAGTTCTTGTCATACAAGTCTTCCACTTGTTTGGTTAGAGTTACTGCAAGATATTTTATGTTATTTGTAGCTATTGTAAAGAGTGACGTTTCTCTGATCTCTTTCTCAGCCCATTTATCATCTGTGTACAGGAGGGCTACTGATTTCAGTTAATCTTGTATTCTGATACATTACTGAAAATGTTTGTGAGTTGGAGAAGTTCCTTGGTAGAACTTTTAGGGTCGCTTATGTAAACTATTATATCATCAGCAGACAATGAGAGTTTTACTTTTCTTTTCTGACTTTTTCCCCTTTATCTCCTTTTGGTGTCTTATTGCTGTAGCTAGGATCTCAATAACTATACTGAATAGATATGGAGGAAGTGGACAACTTTGTCTTATTTCTGATTTCAGTGGGATCGCTGGGATTTTCTCTCCATTTACTTTGATGTTGGCAATTGGCTTGCTGTATATTTCCTTTATCATATATAGGTATATTCCTTTGGTGACAGAGCTGGTCAGATGGTTCACTCAGCATTGTGGATTGAGGAATCCCAGCACTCTGCCCAGACTAAAGAGAACAATGACATATTCTCCATGGGTCACTAGGCTTTCAAATGTATTCATTTGACTAGGAACAAAAAACTAAGAAACAAAACAAAGCAGATCTGTGTCCTGTCATAGCTTGATAAAGGGACAATCAGTTTAATCTCTATAATCCTCCAGTGTCCTGAACTGCAGGAGGACTCCCCACATACTTTCTTGTCCTATGGAGTTTATTATTGGGCATTCAAAATGAAGCCTTTGATGAATTTTCACTACAGTCATGTTAGTTGGTTTGACATCATATTACTGTGGCAGGATTCCCCAAGATAACCACTTAAAGAGCAGAAAAACTTTCAATTTATAGCTTTGGGGATTGCTGCCCTTGATAAGATGGTTCCATGTCCCTCATCTTATAAGAACTAATTATATCACAGTGAAATAGAAGTGATCTGCCCACCAAAGACAGGAAGCAAACGAGGGGAGAGAGGTAGGAAGAGAGAGAGAGAGAGAGAGAGAGAGAGAGAGAGAGAGAGAGAGAGAGAGAGAAGGAGAGAAGAAGAAGAAGAAGAAGAAGAAGAAGAAGAAGAAGAAGAAGAAGAAGAAGAAGAAGAAGAAGAAGAAGAAGAGGAGGAGGAGGAAGAAGAAGAAGTTTCCAAGGGTCCAAGACCCAGCCACCAAACACAATCCCTCAAATATATACTTCCTCTAGTTAGGCCATACCTTCTGAAGTTTCCAGAACTTCTCTGTAGGAGAATTGGCTACTTGTTCATGTTGGCAAACCAGCTAGCTTAGCACAAAAATAACCACAAGAAACTCTATTAAGTAAAAGACTGCTTGGCCCATTAGCTCTATCTTCTTATTGGCAAACTCGTACATCTTAATTTAACCCATTTCTGTTAATCTGTATATCACCACATGGCAGTGGCTTACTGGCAAATGTTTGGCAAGTCTGACTCTGATGACTCCATGGCGTCTCACTGACTATGCCTTCTTTCTCTCAACATTCAGTTCTGTCTTCCCTGCCTACACAAGTTCTCCCCTATCACTCTGCCAAGGCAATTCTCTATTCATTATTGGTAATCACAGCACACAGAGGGACCTCCAGCAGACAAAGCCTTTAGCTCATAAGTGGCTTAACAGATATAAACCATAATAGCTCGTTCTAAAAGGTTACATAGTATTTTACATGCATTTACAATATTTCAAATCAACAAGTTCACTCTGAAATCACAACAGAAACGAATGTCTTGGAAGACATGTTCCTGGACACTAGTGCATGACCAGTGAGTGTCTAAAGATGTGCCTTAGTTGGGACAGTCCTTGCCTAGTGTGATGAGGTTCTGGGTTTGGTTCCCAGCACCATGTAAGTTGGGTATAGTGGTACACACCCAGAATGCCAGCACTAAGGATGTGGAGGGAGGAGGAACAGTAGCTCTAGGTTATCCTTAGTTGCAAATTGGAAGTCAGCCTGGACTACCTGATAACCTGTCTTTAAAAGAAAGAAAATAGTCAGGTGATAAATCACAAACACAGTAAGGAGAAGGAGTATAACAAGTGCAGATGGGAAAAATGAGTCAAGGGAGAAAGATGGGAAGATGAATGTTCCTCTCCTTTAGACTTTAGTGTATTTTTCCAACATCATTGGCCTGTTCCTGGTGTGCTCTTCCTCAATGACAACGCCGTCTAAGGTGAGCAGATGCATCAGTAATGTCCATGAGCCTTGGGACATTCATATCTGTTTCTTTATTGATTTTTTGGGCTGTCCTTTTTGCCACAAACTTGTTTTTCAATAATAGATGAACGGCTTAGAAAATTCACAATAGAAGAAATGGATGTGTTGTGGGGAAGGGTATGAGAGGTAATAAGTGCATTATGGACACAGGAAGACTTGGGGTGTACCTGGGCCACCACACAGCCACAGGTATGAGCTATACCATGGGTCAGGTAGGGCAGGACTCAACCAGGAACCACCCGGGGGACTCCAGCCCCAGGCCAGGATATAACAACATCTCTGGGCCATGCCATGTGTTTAATACTTTAGAAAGCATGAGAATATTGAGGTCTCAATTTTCTATCTGGGTACAGTGAAAGGCTTGCTCTTACCTCTCTGACTAAAACTCAGGAAGGCTGCAAAGGAGCTGACTTCCAGGGTGTTGTTCTTTTTGAAAAATGCTCCAAGATCCCCGCAGCAGAAGGCAGCAGAAATGCTGTAAGTCCCAAATGGTGGCAGCGTGCCATGTGGTAGCAGGCAGCAGGCCCTGGGAGCAGCCAGTCCCAGGCAGAAATGGCTGCCGGTCCCAGAGCGGTGGCCCGAGTGGTGGTGCTGGCGGGCCATGTGGCAGCAGGCAGTGGGACCCAGGCAGAGTAGGCTTCTGGTCCTTGAGCAATGGCTGGTTCCAGGCAGGGAGACACATGGCGGGAGGGCAGAAGACAGAAACATGGATAGACAAGACATGCAGGATGAGGTTGAATATTTATTCAGGGGGTTAGGAGGAGGAAGGTTGAAGGGAGGGCAGAGAGAGAGGGAGGGAGGGAGGGAGAGAGAGAGAGAGAGAGAGAGAGAAGAGGAGAAAGAGACAGAGAAGGGGGGAAGCAGAGAAGTGGGGAGAGAGGCAGAAGCGAAACTGCCTCTCCGAGAAAAAGATGGAAAAAAAAGCAAGCTCACACCAGAAGCTGAAGATCAGCCTGCTTCAGCGGATGGGGGAGGGAGTGGGCGTGGCTTGTCTCTTAAAGGGACCAAAACCATAACATTCCCAGGTCTTCCTTATAATAAAAAGTAAGCACGTCAAGGAAGCAGAAAAGGAAGGGCCCAAGTTGGAGGTGAGCAGGTCAGAAGTAATGGGAGTGGGCGTAGCTTGTCCCTTAAAGGGACAGGAAAGCACAACATTCCCAGGTCTTCCTTATAATAAAAAGCAGGAGACCAGGCAGCACAGCCAAAAGAAACTGGGGCGGAGAACTCTCAAGACTGCTTCCGGCTGCTTCCCCCCTCTCTGTCTCTTTCCCCTCTTCTCTCTTTCCCCTCTCTCTCTCTCTCTCTCTCTCTCTCTCTCTCTCTCTCTCTCTCTCTCTCTCCAACCCCCTTCACCCTTCCTCCTCCATAACCCACTGAATAAACATTCAACCTCACCCTGCATGTCAAGTCTATCCATGTTTCTGTCTTCTGCCCGCCCGCCATGTGTCTCCCTGCCTGGGACCAGCCATTGCTCAGGGACCAGCAGCCATCTCTGCCTGTGGCCCACTGCCTGCTGCCACATGGCCAGCCACCACTGCTCTGGGACCAGAAGCTGTCTCTGCCTGGGAATGGCTGCTCCCAGGGCCCACTGTATGCTGCCACATGGCCCTCCACCACTGCTCTGGGACCAGCAGCTGTCCCTGCCTGGGACTGGCTGCTCCCAGGGCCCGCTGTCTGCCGCCACATGGCCCGCTGCCACCGCTCAGGCCGCCGCTCTGGGACCTGCAGCCATTTCTGCCTGGGACTGGCTGCTCCCAGGGCCTGCTGCCTCCCACCACATGGCCCGAAGCCACCATTTGGGACCTACAGCATTTCTGCTGCCTACTGCCACGGGGATCTTGGAGCATTTTTAAAAAAGAACAACACAGGTGATCAGTTCTCTCCTGTGAGTCCAGCACTCAGGATGCTATGGTTGGGTGGTGAAATAGAGACTATGGGTTACATAAAGTCCATCTGAAATACCAATACAGAAAGAAAGGATTGTTAGGTGAGGCCTTGGAGGTAGGGTAGATTAGTGTTTTATTTGTTGAGACAGGGTTTCATATCATCCAAGCTGTCCTCACACTGGCTTTGCAGGTTCACCTTGAGCTTACGTCATCCTGCTTCTACTTCACAGGTGCTAAAATTACATCTGCGGCCACCAAGGCCAGTGAGACAGCAGTGATCATTGAACCCATGACTTGCTACATGCTATTCAGCCACTCTGCATCTGAGATATGTCTACATCTGTAGACTTCATTTTCCTGCTATCCAGAATTTCACTGTAACTCACCAAGGCCTGCAACTATCCTGCATTTTCCTCTTTGGAGCAGAGTGGAGAGCACAAAACTCAGCCTGTGGGCTTTTTCTCCTGGGGGACCCACTATGTTAGATTCCTGTGCAAATCGATCATCACACTTTTGCCAACACCCTGATGGGTTCTTTCTCTATGTGCTTAGTAATCCAGGGGCAATTTCCTGAAGTTAAGCATGTGGCTTCTATGACTGTACCCTTCTCTCAAGGCTCACACTGTAACCAGCCTGTACGTTCTTCCTTAATATGCTTTCTAACACTGACTTGAGGAGGGTGACCTTTCCTCATTTATGTTCATCTTAAAGTCGTTTCTCATGAATATTTAAGTCTTCATATTGATGGACTTTGAGAAAGAATGAGTCATACCTCTGCAATCTTTTGAAATATTAGGTTAGTTCTCAACATGGGAAAGGTTATGAGTCTTTCAGTCAAGCCAAGGAAACACCAGCTTTAGAAGGCGAGGTGCTGATTGGTTTCCTCTGTCTTCCCAGAGAGGCTCCTAGAAAGGTCAGCTGGTCTTCTGGTCAGTACTGGAAAGCTACTTAGCAGGGTGGCAAAAGCAGTTAGCCATGACATCAGCGGTCGCATCTCTGGACATTC
The DNA here is from genome assembly GCF_037038515.1 of Microtus pennsylvanicus. NCBI lineage: Eukaryota > Metazoa > Chordata > Mammalia > Rodentia > Cricetidae > Microtus > Microtus pennsylvanicus. Next base: position 147,302,864 of record NC_134579.1, on the reverse strand, counting down.
CATTGTATCCTGGAGATCTCTTGGAATCCCATGATGTCACCTTGTTGTAGCAACACCAACTGCCATTAGGACATTCCTCAGTCCCTAGAGGTTGAGCATCAGTCATGTTCTCAAGACTGAGGCATCGCGTATTTGGGAGACAGAATGGAGAGGGTCCAGAGACCAGAGAGAGGCAGAAGAAAGCTACTGTTCACTTCTGGAAAAGACCCAGTGAGTCATGGGCAGGAAATGGGGAGATTGCCAAAGGAGGTGCACTTGAGGTGGGCTACCCAATAATGGAGCTGAGGAACTGGAGCCTCAGAGAATAAGATGGACATCCCTGATTATCATACTTCCCAAAAGTCAAAGATTCCAGAATATTAGCTTGTCCATCTTGTGAGCCAGAGACTGAGAAAGGAAAGGCTGTTGTGCTGGGACCACCACTTAGCTCTTACCTTTATTGTGGTTTGGGGTGATATGTTGGGAAAAAAAGACGAACAGGAGGCAGGGAAGGACGAATGTGTCCCCATCTTTCATCAGACATCACTACACTACACCTGTAGTAGTTGCCTTTAGGTTCACTGTCTGTCTAACATGACAATGGAGACAAATGTGCTCCTGGCCGAGACCTTTAAACCTCAGAGTGTTCAGCAGTCTGCTCAGGAGAATTCCTCTGACCTCCTTTCCCTGACAGTGACCCCCTTAGGGTTCTGAATCAGCAGTTGAGGATGGCATTTAGATCACAGGGTAACCAAACTTCTGTCAGAGTTATGGAACCAGAGCAGAGAATGGCTACTGAGTGTCAGCTTCAATGATCTGGGCTGTCAATGGGTGACTGGGTGAGTCTCTTGACCATGATGGAGCCCTGCCTGACTTTCCAATCCATAGCATGGGCCATGAGTAACCAGCAATGAGACCTGGCCGCCTCATAACATCTGACTGCTTGTCCACTCTGCCATTTTTCTCATGGCTTCTAAATCACAGCAGGCTTCAGGGCTCTGGACCATGTTGCGTCCTGTTCTTCTGTGAATATTCATGAAGAGGTGGTCTCTGTAGTCACCTGAAGAATTATAGGGAGGCCGAAATAAGCTGTGGATGCCTACAGAGCCACATCTCTAGGGTGATGGGAGATTTGAGAACCACACATGGGCCTGTCAACCTGGCCTAGAATATTTTGGTTGTCACTGGGTTTCAGACACAATTTTCTGTTTGGGACTCAGGATGGTCTGTCAATCTCCTATGCCTTTTGACTATGCAGTTTCACCTTTTTTATACCTATACACAGAAACCTCTACAGAGCCAGCATCCCATCCAATGCTCCTGAGCAAGAAGCAGATAAAGAAGGAAGAGGAGAGGCTGACCACAGAGCTGCAACTGATGACCAGGGAAAGAAATGACCTGAAAGACCTGCTGATGATCCTCACTGATGGAGCCGTGGACAATAGGTATCCATTGTTTCAAACTTCATGGGGCTGTAGGCAATGTCAACCTCACCTTCAGCCTTTGAACTCTCGATTTGTAGGAGGCTGTGCCAAACCTCATATCCTAAATTCTTCTCAGGGTACAGGCAGACCTTTAGTGACAGTGGCCATGAGATGTGGCCTCTACCTTTTCTGTTCTCCTATAATGAAAACCAGGGCTTCTGGTCTCAGCCACAAAAATCAGGGATTGAGGCAGGTAATGTGTAGTTCCTAGCATGCATTTGGAAAGGAGCTGACAGGCGGTGGCTTGCATGAGGTACTACTACCTGCTGTTATTGTGTGGGGAGGATCTACTTTCCTAGCATGTGATTGTGTGCTAGAAGCCCTAGGTAGCAGTTGGAGGGGCCTGGTTTGACTGGAACATCTCAGTGTTTACCTGGAAGAGCTGGGTCTCATCACAGGTACTCTAGTTTTGTGCAGACTTCCATTAGACCATAGAGCGCTCTTCTCTCTCTCTCTCTCTCTCTCTCTCTCTCTCTCTCTCTCTCTCTCTCTGTGTGTGTGTGTGTGTGTGTGTGTGTGTGTGTATATATGATGCTTTCTTTCTTTCTTTCTCTCTCTCTGTATATATATATATATATATATATATATATATATATATATATATATGATGCTTTCTCTCTCTCTCCGTATATATATATATATATGATGCTTTCTCTCTCTCTCTCTCTCTCTCTCTCTCTCTCTCTCTCTCTCTCTCTCTCTCTCTCTAGCTCTCTTTATTCTCTCTTTCTCTTACTCTCCTGTGGATATGTGTGAACATACACATTTGGAGATTTGTGTGTTCCTGATTTCTGGGAGTCAGTGATCTGCCGTGGTTTCTCATGATATCCTTCTCCCACTTTCCAGAAGTTTCCAGTGCTGACCCCTGGGAGGCCCACTTAAAGCAGGACAGCTTGTGTCCTACATGCTCACCTTGGTGGCACCTAGGAATCCCTAGGGGAGTTTATATCACTTCCTTCTCTTAAGACTCCAAACCATAATGATGTGCTCTAACTGTTCAGTGATTGTCAAACAGGACCCAAAATCAGTGTTCTGAAACAGGAGAGATGTCATTGCAATGTCTGGTGAACAGAGACATGTGAGAGAGACTCCTGGTAGCATAGAGAACCTGACTTACCATCTAGTCGTATTGAGTGAGCTCATGCAGTCAGTGCAGCTTCCATCTCAAGTTTAGCCTCAGCTGTGCTGGGATCAGAATAACAAGTTTAAAAGCACCAGGAGGTCCCACTACATAGGCACCAGAATCTTGCATCTGCTGTGCTATGGTAGATCAGGATACAACTTCAGTTCCTGTGATCATTGAAGCCTATGTTCATGGGGTCTTTTCTCCCATTTTCTAGTCCCTACAAGAACCACAAGCCAAATGCTTTGTATGAGAAGGTAAAGATGGATCACAAAGAGATCATGATGGAGCTAAACCATTTTGTGAGTGAAAACACCGAGACCTTGGATAATTTCAAGTTGCTGAGCAAGGAGACAGTCTTCTATCGGTAAGTGTCCATCTGGACATGGATAACAAAACTTGTGGAATGGCCATCTCTGACTTCCTTTTTCTCTGGATGGAGTGACTTCATCTCTGGTTCGAGCTTTTTTGCTTCTATGTAAGCAACTCTTAAACTTGTGTCTCTTGGATTCAGTTTTGCTAAGTGTGAAAGAGACTGTTAGCCCCTGCCACCTTGTCCTAGGGCCTCAAGAGCCTGTAGATAGAAAAGGTATTTACAGTCTCATGGGAATGTCAGGCAGCCTTGAACTTCTGGAGCTCAGGCCCATTCTTTACAGGTCTGGGGCTGTTGAATCTGTAGATAGATTGTACTCACCTTGAGTAACTTGTCCTCCCTTTGATTATGTTTGCCCACTACATGCTGATGTTTCCCCATTACCACAGATAGTTAGGCCAGCTGGGGAACTACTCCTTCTACTGAAGGGACATGGATCCTTTTAGGTGTTGGAGTTTTCAATAGTAGTTTGATAATTTCTGGCATTACCTGTTCTCTCATTTGGGTTCTGAAGTGTAGGTGTCATGACTATATCAGACTCTTAGCTACCTAATCTAGGAAACATGAGGTCTTTTGGGGTGCTGTTTCCCAGAAATCAGGGGTAGCAGGAGGAGGCCTGCAGGGCCTTACTATGCAGAGTTTGTCTGCAGGGATCGGCACAGCCGACTACTGATGGAAAGGACTCAGCTAAAGAAGAAGGTGGATGAGCTGAGGCAGGAGGCAAGGAAACTGCAGAATAATCGGACTGTGCTGAAGTACCACCTGGAGGATTTGAAATTGATCCTTAATGACCAAGACAAAGAGATCAGTTACCTCAAAATCCAGCAACAACAGGTAGGGGCCGGCAACAAGTCAGGCTAAGCTCTGGTACTATTTGCCCATTTGACTACCTCTCTACCCATCCAACCACCAGTGTTTAACCCATCCACTTACTCACCCATACTCCCTGCCAGCCACGGACCTCATATATTCCAGACATTCCCTTCAGTGTCCATGCACAAGGACTTCTGGGAAGCTTTTGTCTTATGGAGATCTGAAATACGGGCAAGCCTTCCTTTCTGCTCTGCTCGAAGCTGCAATTCAGAGAAGGAAATGGGTCAATAACATATCACACATGTACTTGTATTTATGATGGGTAACCTTCTAGGCACAGAGCTTAGAGTAAGTGAGTTCTTGGTCCTGCTGCTTTTTCGTTTGGCAGGGATCATGTCCCATCGCAGGTGGGAAGCAGTTTATAAGGTGGAGATCCCTGTGCTAGGGCCAACAGAGTGCTTCTCATACTCATGGATTTGCGTGGCCTGTTGGCTTCCCTTTTCTGCCTGCATCCCAATGTGTTCTCTTTGCTTCCCTGAATTCTTGGTTCACAGTGACAGAAGCTTGAATAGCAGCTTGTCAGCCCTGTTTTCTGAGAGTTGTGCTGGACTGTTCTCCCTTCCAGACTAAAATGTGTGGTTGACTGGATGATCATCTCGGGGCTTTTGACAAGCTGGTGATGAAAGGTGGGAGATTTGGTCCTATGGCAGAAGAATTTCTGTAATCACATCAATATAGTCTAAGAAAATCACTTTTCTCACAATAATTTTAGTTCCCAAGGAATTATGGCTGAGTTGTGAGACTTTTCTGAAAGAACTGGTGTGGTTATTCTAAACTCAACTGTACATTGACATGATGTTTATTTCTGCGACCTCCTTTTTTCCATATTTCTCTTTAACACGCACTCCTTGTGGGTTTGAGTGTGAGTGCACGCATGTGTTTTTTCATGTGTGTGAGCGCACACATGTGTGTGTAGTAGTGTAAGGATGTGGGTGTTGGGGTGCATCAAACATGTGCAGTTTCCAGTTCAGACCACTGTGTTGCTATCAGTCTGTACCAGAATCCTGGGGTTCTTACTTCCCCAGATGCTTTTGTTTAACCTGCCTAGCTGACCAGCAAGTTCTTGGGATCCTTTCTCTGTGCTTAGATATGTATGACTGTCTCTAACCCTCAACAAAGAACACAATTTTCTCTTAAACAGGAGCTGAAGAGATTGGAAGAAAGCTCTCAGTTCCTGCAGAAGCAGAGGGAAATGGTCATGCAGGAAAAGCACTTGGTCCAAAAGCTGCAGCATCACTTTCAGGTCTCTCAGATGAGGTAGGAGCCAGACTGGGAGAGGAGGTAGAGCCAAGGGGGGCCCATGGACTTGGGGACAATATCAATTCTGTCCATCTCTGAGGCTACAAGCTAGAGCAGGGAACAGAAGACCTCAGAGAACTGAGCTGGTCCAGTAACAAGAAATTCCGTCCAGCATATATTGTGTTTGATATTCAGTGTGTCTGTAGAATTCATTCTCTATACCTTCCTTGTGAAAACAGAGTTCTCCCAAAGCTTTCCCTGAACTCACAGAGAGCTGCCTGTTATGGCCTTCCAAGATATTGGGTTTATAGGTGTGCATCAAGGGGCATGGTAAAATTCGCGTTTTTATTTAGAAAAATCCAATGAAGATTAGAGATTTCCATCTTTAACACTGCTCTGTGTAACATTTGCCAACTTCCTGTGAAAAGTGCTCTCTGGATAGAATTGGTTAAGGACTTCCCAGGATGAACCCAGGCAGATGACTCGGCTGTAGGGAAGATCCTAACCTTCTCGGGTGTGTTCTGTAACCGACTCCCAAAGCCAGGATGCAGATTCCCAGCTCTAGTCCCTAGGAAAGCACCAGTTTTTATTTGGTCCCTGAGGACCGACAGGGACAACGTTCTCAGGCACACATCTCAGGAAATGCTGCTCTAGCACGACAGGCTCTATCTGCATGTTGTTCATGTTCAAGGTTCCTTCTGGGCATGAGGACTGAGCTAGCCACACGCCCTTGTGCAGGGACCTGAGCTGCAGGCAGTTTAAGGCTATCTATAAAATGATGAATAGCTCATGTACAACTCATGCATTTCTCACGTGCTGTTGACTATAGTGTCAATATGCTGTTGCTGTTTACAAAATGATATCCCTGAATTATAGGAGAACACCCTTTTCTGTCTAGTAGAATGCACACTAACAGTGTTTATTTGAAATTATGACTTCAGTTTAATACTGAGCAAAGTTTTCGGCCCATCTACTCTGGGATCTTATTCCTTGTGAGTAACAACAAAGATATCAGTCACAAGAATAAATTCACTGTCCAGCAGAGGTGAGGTGAACTGAGGAAGCATCTTCAGCTAATGTGGCAGGTCTGTTTTTTTAAACTGCTTTTCTCTTCCAGGTCTGAAACTCCGCAGACTCATCTGGAACAGGCCACTGCCCAGGACGAGAGCCACCAGCAGAAGGATCTCCAGGAAGAACTAGGTGCTGAGTCCCATCGCCAGCAATACTGAATTCTAAGGACATATATTCTTCTTCAGTTTTGGTTACCCTTGAGTCATAGGTTCTGTTTGCCTAGCCAGTGACCCAGCATGGCTGCTTCTGGGCCTAGATTATTATTTTTTTTCTTTTTTTGATCATACCACTTCAGAGACCTGAGGAAGCCAAAGTAAGCCACAAACACCTTCTACACATGTTCGTCACATTAGGATCAAGGCCTACAGACTAAAAGACACCCCTTGTAGCTGGGAACTCAGCGGTGAAGGAAATTCCAGCTGATCTCCAGGTGATCACACCTAATCTGATTCATGTGTCCGCTGACTCAGTTCTCGAGAAGAGAAGAACGCATCAAAAATATACTTGAGATACAGAAATCCTGAGACAAAGATTACTCAGAAGCCTACATTTACCAGCAAGTGGACTCCACCTTGGGATAACATGACATATAAGCTCCTATGTGGAATGGATCCAGGAATCTTGAAAAAGCCATTAAAATTGTGACTATCTTCCTAGCGTTTCTCCAAGGCAAGCACTTGCCTGTAGTAGGTGTAGTAGGTTCTATCAATATTTAGTGATAAATGCTAATTATTATTAGCTTTATTTTGTTTGAGTTTTGTTTTAAATGCTTGTTTATGGTTCATTTGGTTTTGGTTTTGCTATTTTGATGTTATTTATTCTTGTTATTAGTTCCATAATTTTCAAAGTTTATCCATTGTTTATATTCACTATTGTTTCAAATATATTGTTTGTTAATAAAAAATTAATTTCCAACTTTTCACACTTAATTTCAGTTTCTTTCATCAAGTGTGGTGTCACACTGCTTTAAGCCCCAAATTTCCAGGTACAGATGGAAGCCATGGGTCAATGCCCAGTGGATGTCAACTCCTTGCTTTTATGCAGTTGGGCCACAGCTGCCTTAGTACAGCTCCTGATCTCAGCACTGTTGGTGACAGAGATCACGTGGGATCCTGTGTGCATGGTGCCTGTTCTTTTGAGGGCCCCCGTAGCTTCACCCTTCAGTGTTGTATGCCAGGAAAAACAAAGGAAACAGTAACAGATAATAAGATCCCGAATGGAGACTTGTCTGGCATCTGCCCCCTATGTCCTGGGACAGATGTCCCTGGAGAGCTAGGGTTCGGGCTTCTCTGTTCTCTTCCCTTTAGATTGCTCGGGGAACATTCACCATGCAGTGGAAAATGGCAGGCTGGAATATGTCCCCATGGTTCCCCAGTGACTCCCTGGTGACACCAAGCAGAGGTTAGATGTGATGCAACCTCTGAGCTCACTTCAGGGTATCTGTGACAGAAACAACATTGAGGTCCTATGGAAAGCCTTGACCAGTCTGGCTTCCATTTCATGCTCTTAAGCCAACCCTACAGAGGACACTTGTCCTGCTAGTCTGTGGTCTCTGAGGAGCAGAAGTGTCTGTGTCTTAAACACACCCTCTGGCGTGGGAGGTGTCTGTGTCTCAGAGCAATGAAGCCTGAAATCACTAGAGAAAATCACCCCATTTATCATGTGTCAGATGCCTGAGGGTACCTGATGAGGATGTCTCTGTCTTTGGGTAGAGAGGGGAACATCTTTGGTTTGGTTTGGGTTTCAGACGGGTACTCATGTTATTCCACATTGACCTTTAAGTTACTATTTCTGGGGTTCTCCACCTGGGTTCACACATAAGCCCCTTAAAGTTATATCTATTTACACTACAATTTATTACAGTATCAAAATTTCAGTTACGATGTAACAATAAAATATTTCAGGATGGGGCAGCACAGCTGAGGAAGTATATCAATGGTCACATCCCTGGGAAGGCTGAAAACCACTGAACTGCATGGTTAAGGCTCCCACCTCTACCTCCTGAGTGCTGGGACTTTACCTGGTACATGCAGTGGGGGGATCTAACCCAGCGATTGTGCGTAATAGAAAAGTGTCCTACCACCTGAGCAATGATCCTCACCACTTCACAGCCATTTCTGGAGGCAGGCCAGTGTCTTCAGGCAGGGGGATAGTCTAGGAGGCACCCCTTTGACACCTGGGCCTCCAGACTTTCACAGTTAATGACAACAACAGAAACACTGCAGAGCTCAGGCACTACCAAGACTGATCTGGATGCTGAAGAAGGCCCTTGTGGTGGCAGAAATTTCAAGAGTAGAGCTGGAGCTGTGGTCATGGCTGTGGAAGATCTGTATGTCTTTATTTGGGAGCTGGTTGTCAGCCCAAAGAAAATTCCAGCAACCATCCCCTCTGGATCTGATCCAATAGCAGAATAAGACGCCAGGGCGAGGGAGCAAGGACTGATCTCTCAGCTCAGTCTGCAGTGCATTTGTTGTGCAAACATGAAGACCTGAGTTTGATATGCAGCACCCATGAAATGGAAGGCCATGGCCAGGACTGCCTCAGCCATTAAGAGCATGGACTCTTTTTGCAGAAGATTGAATTCAATTCCCAACACCCAGGTGTGGTGACTTTGAACCACCTGTATGTCTACCTTTACCAACCAAAGCTCCATTTCTAGGATTTGTGTGCACACATGCACACACACACACACACACACACACACACACACACACACACTAAGAATCAGCCCGAGAACAGGGACCATCAAATAAGGGGGCAGAAAGAAAGAGTCTCATGAAGAGGACCATGTGATGGAGGACACAGGCTTATTAGACAGGATGAGCTGAAGCTATGACTTGGCATTGATTGTCTTAATTTTCATTACTCTTCTTGAAGCCAGTCTTAACACCCTCCCCTGCTCGTTCTTCTCTCTCTCTCTGTCTCTCTCTCTGTCTCTCTCTCTCTCTCTCTTTCTCTGTCTCTCTCTCTCTTTCTCCCTCCCTCTCTTCCCCACTCTCTCTCCTTTCCTTCCTCCCTCTCTCTCTCTTAAATTTTTTTTTTTGAGAATAAAACTGTGAACTTACGAAACAACCTGAAAGAAGAAGGATGACTGGATGGCAGGGAAATTTAATGTGGTCAGGGAGAGGAGGGATAGTCAGGCAATGCTCTTCAATGACATTTGACCTCGAACTTTCTGGAGAAGCAATAAACTTGACTAGTATGTAAGTTGAGCTGGGCACAGAGGCCCATTTTGCACATAAAATATGAATACAACAAAATAAAAACCCCATGATTTCAAAAGCCTGGAGAAGATGTCCTGATGGAGTCACCAGTGGTTCCCACAGTGGGGCTGTATGGCTAGGAGACAGTAGGTGGGTACGCAGAAAAGCAACAGCAAGAGTCGATTTCCATGGAGATAGGCTATATTCTTGTCAATGATGAAGAGCCACAGAAGCTATAAAATGTGGTCAAAATGCAGAAAAATCTCATCTTCCACACGCTTCACCTAGAAAACGTTTCCTATATCCCCTGCCCACCAACCTATATTCCATCATAGAGCAGACTGAATGATACAGGTATGGATTATTTAGGGTTTGTTCCCAGCATGCTCTGGACACACTCCATGTGGGGGGAGACCCTGTATCTGACACCACCAAAACACACTCGGTCAATATTTTGCAATAACTCAAAGGCCAAAGGGTGAGATTTTTTCTGTTTTGACCACATTTTATGCACACTGACTGTTCATCAATGTGGGGACCTTGGCTTGACATATATTTGGAAATGAGAGCCCTTCCAGCTGGGTCAAGGATGAAGATTGTTGTCATGGCAATATAGGGCTGCTGCGCACCCTACGTCAGTCTTGGGAACCACGTAAGATGACAGAAAATCCATCCATGTTCCTGGATCACTGGAGAAGAGTTGCTGGGTGATCTTCCAGGTGAGATTCCCAGTGATGTTGAAGGTATGCCTGTGATGTGAGCAAGAATCTTTTTAACAAACCCAATACCTTTGGTCCAATTTCTACCCAGCCCTTACAGTGTAGATAGTAATCGCTGTCTGCTACAGGCATCATTGATACTTCCTCTGGGTCTGCCACTCATCTTTAAACTCTCCACAGCTGTCTTTTGTTCCACAGACATTCAGAATTTGTACTCTTAAATCTGTCAGTCTGAGGCTTTGTTATACAATAAGAAAGAACTCCTCCAACCCAAGATTACAAAGCAACATACTCTAATATTTCTCTCTCATTCTTCCCTTTTGCTTCTAAGTGGATCATTAATTGTCACAATATTTCAACTTCCTATTCTTGCTGGTGGTGTAAAAGGCTCGTTTCTGTTGTGTTTACTATGCACTCTCTAATCTGTTTTCTGAGACAGCTTTACTTTCCTCTGGGTCACATTTAGGGGGGTGTCTCTGGAATTTTGTAGTTTGTGCTAATAATATAACTATCCTTATATTATGTTTTTAATCCTCAGATTTTGACTGTTTTTTCTATTTATTCTTTCAGATTAGTTATAGAATAAACTATGTTTTCACCAAACATAGAAGTTTTGTTTACTAATTTACACTAATGAGCTAATTTGAGAAATATTGCCTTTACGACACTGAGCCTTCCGTAGAGAAACATAGTGTATTTCTCTCATTTATTCTTCTTTTGCTTACATAAAAAAGACTTGATTTTTCTTTACATTTGCTATCTTAGTTAGCTTCAGGTTGTTGAATAAAATACCCAAGGCTGAATAATTTATAAGAAGCGGTTTGGTTTGGCCGCAAATTTCGGAGGGTAAAAGCCTAAGTCTGGGTGACCTCCATCTGCTTGGCTCCCCTACAGAATCAGCCTCATCAGTATCAGGAGTCCTTGAGATGGAGATCACATGGTGATGAGGAATCAGGAGAGTCAATGGAGAGAGCTGGACCAACAATAGATCAGCCTGCTCTCCAGTTGAGCAATGCAGTCCCTGTAACCTGCCCTGAGGCATCACTTAGAACACCATTAAGCTGAATTTTGGTTGTGAGGCACAACAGTACTGGCCTTGACATCTCCCATCAGTCATTATTTCCAGGTGTGTTAAAGATCTTGCTTTGGTCTGAATTCCCCCTCTTGGCTGCCATGGTAGTGTGCATCTAGAATATACTCAGAAGGCCTCTGTGGTAAAGGTTTGGACTCCAGCCCATGGTGCTTTGGGGAACAGAGGGGACCTATAAGAAATGGAGACTGGAGGGAGGATTTCACATAGGCTTGCCACCTTTGAGTGAGACACTGAGAGCCCAGTCTGTCTTCTCTCATATCTAGACAGGTGAAGGGCTTGTCATGTGCTGCCACCACAAGGGGCTATCTCACCACAGGCCCAAAACAGTGAACACAACCAATCAGAACTAAAGCCTTTAAAATGGAAACTAAAGTAAATCCCTTCTCTTTGTCCTTGACTATCTCTGGAACTTGTTAGAGTAAAAAACACTTACACCCTTACCCAAGCAGTGGTGATTAACATATCCGAGGGGTCTGCATATTTCCTTGTGCCCAGAGCTTCATAATAAAAATAGTTAAAAAAAACCATAGCCTGCTTGGGCGCTGGGTCCTAACCCAAAGCGGAGTGTAAAGGGGAGCTCGGGGGCTTCTTTGTCCCCATAGCCCACCTGCAGCAAGCAGGGTAGGCCCTTTGTCTGCAAGCAAACCAAGCAGCATGGAGTTGTGATCAGGGCACCTAGTGAAACATCATTGTGGTGAGTGAGTGCTGCTGCACCCGGGAACAGCCCGCCTACACTTCCTGATCAACCTACAGGGCTACACTGCCCGGTACCTCCTCTCTCTTCCTATCCCATCCAGCTTACATCCAGATCCCCCCACCCCCTGTCTCCCTCCCCCCCCTCCCTTCCTTGGTGGCAGAGCGCCTCTCTGCTCTGCCTGCTTGGGCGCTGGGTCCTAACCCAAAGCGGAGGGCAAAGGGGAGCTCGGGGGCTTCTTTGTCCCCATAGCCCACCTGCAGCAAGCAGGGTGGGCCCTTTGTGTGCAAGCGAACCAAGCAGCAAGGAGTTTCCATCAGGACACCTAGTGAAACATCATTGTGGTGAGTGAGTGCTGCTGCACCCGTGAACAGCCCGCCTACCCTTCCTGATCAACCTATGGGACAATATGGTACCTCCTCTCTCTTCCTATCCCATCCAGCTTACATCCAGATCCCCCTACCCCCTGTCTCCCTCCATCCCTCCCTTCTTGAGGCAGAGCGCCTCCCAGCTCAGCCTCCCTGGGCTCTGGGACTGAACCCTAAGTGAGTGCAAAGGGGAAGGTGGTAGCTCCTTTGTCTCCATAACCTGCCTGCAGCAAGCAGGGTGGGCCCTTTGTTTGCAAGCTAACCAAGCAGTAAGGAGATCTGAACTGGACTCCAGGAGAAACATCACGGGGGAGTGACATCACTGGGAAGGTACATCAGTTGGCAAGAAGACCTGATCCTGTAAAAGAAGATCCATAGGAGAATATTGGGAGGAAGAGATGGGGAGACGCCAATGCAAGAATTCACCCAACAATCTGAAAAACAACACGAAACCACCAGAAGCCAGCGACCTCACAACAGGAGGACATGAGCACCTTAATCAAGAAGAAGGAGAAAAAACTGACTTCATGACAGGGATTGACACCCTTAAACAACATACAAAAAACGCCCTTATTGAAATGGATGAGAAGTATAACAGAAAGTTCGAGGAATTGAGTAAATCAGTGAATGATACCCTAGGAAAGCAAGGAAAAACAATCAAGCAGATAATGGACACAGTTCATGATTTGAAAAATGAAATGGAGGCAAAGAAGAAAACACAAACAGAGGGCCGGCTGGACATGGAAAATCTAGGTAAACGAATAGAGACTACAGAAACAAGCATAACCAGCAGAATACAAGAGATAGAAGAAAGAATCTCAGAGTCTGAGGATAACATAGAGAAAATAAACGCACTGATCAAAGAAACAGCAAGTCCAACAAACTCTCATCACAAAACATTCAGGAAATATGGGACACAATAAAAGACCAAACCTAAGAATAATTGGAGTAGAAGAAGGAGAAGAAGTGCAGCTCAACGGTCCAGAAAATATACTTAACAAAATTATAGAAGAAAACTTTCCCAACCTGAAGAAGGATGTACCTATGAAGGTTCAAGAGGCATACAGAATCCCAAATAGGCTGGATCAAAAAAAAAACATCCCCTCGCCATATAATAATCAAAACACAAAATATACAGAATAAAGAAAGAATATTAAGAGCCGCAAAGGAAAAAGGCCAACTTAATTATAAAGGTAAACCTATCAGACTTACACCTGAATTCTCTATGGAAACCATGAATGCCAGAAGGTCCTGGATAGATGTACTGCAAAAGCTAAGAGACCATGGATGCAAGCCCAGACTACTATATCCAGCCAAGCTTTCGTTCACCATAAATGGAGAAAACAAAATTTTCCAGGATAAAAACAAATGTAAGCAATACGTAGCCACAAATCCAGCTTTACAGAAAATAATAGAAGGAAAATCACTATCCAAGGAGTCCAACAAAGACCTCAATAACTCAGACATCTAGAGACCCTTCACCAGCGCAACTCAAAGAAGGGAAACACACAAACCCTACTACTAAAAAAGTGACCGGAGTTAACAACCACTGGTCATTAATATCACTTAATGTCAATGGGCTCAACTCACCTATAAAAAGGCACAGGCTAAGAGATTGGATACGAAACCGGATCCAACATTCTGCTGTCTACAAGAAACACACCTCAACCACAAATACAGGCACCTACTCAAAGTAAAGGGCTGGGAAAAGGCTTATCAAGCAAATGGACCTAAGAAACAAGCAGGTGTGGCCATATTAATTTCTAACAAAGTTGACTTCAAACTTAAATCAATCAGAAGAGATGGAGAGGGACATTTTATACTCATAACAGGAACAATTCATCAGGAAGAAGTCTCAATCCTGAATATCTATGCCCCAATATAGAAGCACCCACATACGTAAAAGAAACATTGCTAAAATTCAAGGCAGCCATCAAACCGCACACACTAATAGTAGGAGACTTCAACACTCCTCTCTCACCAATGGACAGGTCAATCAGACAGAAACCTAACAGAGAAATTAGAGAATTAATGGAGGTAATGAAGCAAATGGACTTAACAGACATCTATAGATTATTCCACCCAAAGAGGAAAGAATATACTTTTTTCCCTGCAGCTCATGGAACCTTCTCAAAATTGACCACATACTCGGTAACAAAGCTAACTTACACAGCTACAAAAAAAATATTACTAACCACCTGTGTCTTATCAGACCACCATGGATTAAAGTTAGAATTCAACAACAATGCTACCCCCAGAAAGCCTACAAACTCATGGAAATTGAACAGTCAACTACTGAACCATACCTGGATTAAGGAAGAAATAAAGAAAGAAATTAAAGTCTTCCTGGAATTCAATGAAAATAAAGAAACAACATACTCAAACTTAATGGACACTATGAAAGCAGTCCTAAGAGGAAAGTTCATAGCACTAAGTGCCCACTTAAAGAAAACAGAGATAGCACATATTGGAGACTTAACAGCCCACCTGAAAGATCTAGAAAAAAAGAAGCAGACTCACCTAGGAGGAGTAGAAGACTGGAAATAATCAAACTGAGGGCTGAAATCAACAAAATAGAAACACAGAAAACAATCCAAAGAATCAATGAATCAAGAAGCTGGTTCCTGGAGAAAATCAACAAGATTGACAAACCCCTATCCAAACTAGTCAAACGGCAGAGAGAAAATTTGCAAATTAATAAGATCAGAAATGAAAAGGGGGACAAAACCACAAACACAGAGGAAATTCAGAGAGTCATTAGATTTTACTACAAAAGCCTGTATGCCACTAAACTGGAAAATGTAAAAGAAATGGACACTGTTTTAGATAAATACCTTTTACCAAAATTAAACCAGGACCAGGTGAACAATCTAAACAGACCTGTCAGTCGCAAAGAATTAGAAGCTGTTATCAAAAACCTCCCTACCAAAAAAAGCCCAGGGCCAGATGGTTTCAATGCTGAATTCTACCAGAACTTCCAAGATGACCTAATACCTATACTCCTCAATGTATTCCACAATATAGAAACAGAAGGGTCATTACCAAATTCCTTTTATGAAGCTACAGTTACTCTGATACCAAAACCACACAAAGACTCAACCAGGAAAGAGAATTACAGGCCGATCTCACTCATGAATATCGACGCAAAAATCCTCAACAAAATACTGGCAAACCGATTCCAAGAACACATTAGAAAAATTATCCATTATGATCAAGTAGGCTTCATTCCCGAGATGCAGGGCTGGTTCAACATACGAAAATCTATCAATGTAATCCAGCATATAAATAAACTAAAAGAAAAAAAACCATATGATCATTTCATTAGATGCTGAAAAAGCATTCGACAAAATTCAACATCCATTTATGTTAAAAGTCTTGGAGAGATTAGGGATACAAGGGTCATACCTAAATATAATAAAAGCTATATACAGCAAGCCGACAGCTAACATCAAATTAAACGGAGAGAAACTCAAAGCCATCCCGCTTAACTCAGGAACACGACAAGGCTGTCCACTTTCGCCATACCTCTTCAATATAGTAATGGAAGTTCTAGCAATAGCAATAAGACAACATAATGGGATCAAGGGGATTCGAATTGGAAAGGAAGAAGTTAAACTTTCGTTATTCGCAGATGATATGATAGTGTACATAGGCGACCCCCAAAACTCCACCAAAGAACTTTTACAGCTGATAAACAGCTTTAGTAATGTGGCAGGATACAAGATCAACTCCAAAAAATCAGTCGCCCTCTTATACACAAAGGATATGGAAGAAGAGAGGGAAATCAGAGAAGCTTCTCCATTCACGATAGACACAAACAGCATAAAATATCTTGGGGTAAATCTAACCAAGGAAGTGAAAGATCTATTTGATAAGAACTTTAAGGCATTGAAGAAAGAAATTGAAGAGGATACCAAAAAATGGATGGACATCCCTTGCTCTTGGATTGGGAGGATCAACATAGTAAAGATGGCAATTCTACCAAAGGCAATTTATAGATTCAATGCAATCCCCATCAAGATCCCATCAAAATTCTTCACAGATCTTGAGAGGACAATAATCAACTTTATATGGAAAAACAAAAAACCCAGGATAGCCAAAACAATCCTATACAATAAAGGATCTTCTGGAGGCATTACCATCCCTGACTTCAAACTCTATTACAGAGCTACATTAATGAAAACAGGGTAGTACTGGCATAAAAACAGAGAAGTCGACCAATGGAATCGTATAGAAGACCCGGATTTTATCCCACAAACCTATGAACACCTCATTTTCGATAAAGGAGCTAAAAGTATAGAATGGAAGAAAGAAAGCATCTTCACAAATGGTGCTGGCACAACTGGATGTCAACCTGTAGAAGAATGAAAATAGACCCATATCTATCACCGTGCACAAAACTCAAATCCAAATGGATTAAAGACCTCAATATCAGCCCGAAAACACTGAACCTGATAGAAGAGAAAGTGGGAAATACCCTACAACAGATGGCCACAGGTGATCGCTTCTTAGGTATATCCCCAGAAGCACAGACATTAAGGGCAACACTGAAAAAATTGGACCTACTAAAACTCAGCTGTGTTTGGTAGGGAAAAAAGAACCCTGGAGGAGTCCACGGGAAGCCTTGCAGGACTTCTCAGGACCTTTAAAACAAATCCCTAGCCTCTGAAGTTGTGGGCGGAGGGGGAACACACTAACATAATACATTCTCCACGGAAAGTCCTCTTCTAAAGGAGCACTACGACGTGGGAAAGGCTAAAGCATCCCAGGCTAAGGACCCCAGGCTTAGTGGGACACTAGTCTAAGACCCTGTCCAGATGACTTTTTTAAAATGGCCTGTAACTGGGGTTGGAGAATGGGTCAGCGGTTAAGAGCGCTGCAGGCCTCTGGTTTAGTTCCCAGCACCCACATATAAGCTCAACCACCTGCAACTCCAGTTCCAGAGAATCTTATGCTGTCTTCTGGCTTCTGCAGACACCAGGCATTCACATAGCACACAGGCATACATGTAAGCAAAACATTCATACACTGTGGTGGTTTGAGTAAGAATGCACCCCCAGAAGTTTATATTATTTGACTGCTTAGTCACTACAAAGGAAGATCCCTATTTGAGAAGGATTAGGAGGTGTGGCCTGTTGGGGGAAGTCTGTCATTAGGGGTGGGTTTTGAGGTTTCAAAAATCCACACACCACACACACACACACACACCCTGTCCCTCTCTCTGCCTGCCTGTGGACCAGAATGTAGCTCTTGGCTACTTTCCCAGCACCATGCCTGCCACACCTCCCCCATGGCGATAATGGACTAACCCCCTAAAACTGTAAGCAAGCCTCCAATTAGATGATTTCTCTTCTAAGAGCTGCCTCGGTCATAGAGTCTCTTCACAGCAATAGAACAGTGACTAAGTTCACATAAAGTAATAATCCTTAAAAAATCAAAATGATCTAACTTTTTTCTTTTTAACAAAATTCTGTGTGTACTGGGCATGGTGGTATAGGCCTGAAATTCCAGCACAGAGGGCACCAAGGTACCAGGAGAATGGCGGCAACTTAGAGAACCGCCTCGTCTAGTTCCAGGCAATGAGGGCTAAACAGGAGACTTTTAGATAGAGAGTGTCTTTTTTGAAATGGGAGAAAAATAAAACTCAAATTAATCAGCAACATTGATTTCAAAGCCTTCAGATATGGTAGGAGACCTCGCCACCCCATTGGCAGCTAGCCGCGCATCTGCAGAAAGCAAAATCCTCCTGATCAATATCCTGCCAATATAAGCCCAGAGTTGGTGCTGTGGGGAAATTTATTTCTTCTAATCAGAGCTGACTGATTCCTGTACTGCATATTTTTATCCCCCATTTTTTCCCCTTAAAATTGTGAATTCAAGTGTTAGCTCATTCTTGTTATTATTCCCAGGGCAGAAAAATGAAGGGCGGGGGGAGGGGGTACAGTACAAAAGTAAAATGCCTTTGGCGTGGCAATCTGACTGGTTAAAGCGCTCTGCTGCCCACCAACACCGGAACAGAGAAAATGCAGACA